>NW_016827192.1:1028191-1122999 GCF_001698545.2 Rhinopithecus bieti
TAAAATATATATCTATAATATTTTATATATCTCTGTCATATAAAACAAGAGATAAAATCCTTACAATTTTGGACTTGTAGGAACCCATTCTCAGCAGGATAAGTCACGTACCCAAACTTCACATAGACAGAAAGAGCAGAGGTCAGAACACAGATCTCCCTGATGCCCCTCCTAAAACTTGCTGTTTAATTGGCACCGTAAAGATAGCCTAATACCCAGTCTCAGAATGATCCAATAATGGCCATAGTAGAAGAGAGACCTCAGAATCAGATACTAGTATACCACGGGCCGCTCCTTGCAGAGGTGTCCATCAGGGAGATGGTAGTTGCAACTGTCTCTCAAACATGGTTGAAATTGGCTCACAAAACATGTGGGGCATATGGAGTATGGGTGGGACTGGTAGGGGGTGGTACTCATTTTTGTTGTTGTTGTTGTTTGCTTTGAGACAGGGTCTCACTCTGTTGCCCAGACTGGAGTGCAGTGGTGCGATCTCAGCTCACCACAACCCCTGCCTCCCAGGCTCAAGCGATTCTCCTGCCTCAGCCTCCGGAGTAGCGGGATTACAGGGACACACCCAGCTAATTTTTTTGTATTTTTAGTATAGATGAGATTTGGCCATGGTGGCCAGGCTGACCTTGAACTCCTGACCTCAAGTGATCCACCTGCCTCGTCCTCTCAAAATGCTGGGATTACAGGCGTGAACCACCGTGCCCAGCCTCAATAGTTTTAACTAGTAATGTTACCAAGAGCTCTTTTATCTTTTAAACTGGTCGTGCCACATATATATATACGTGTGTATGTATGTATATGTATGTATGTATATGTGTATGTGTGTGTGTGTATATGTGTGTGTATATATATGTATAAGACAATTCACTCTGGAGAGGCTGAAAATGTGGAGCTGTCCCTGATTCAAGAACAACAACAATAATAATAGTAATTTTATTTTATTTTCAAAGCCTCCTTCTTCACGAGAACTTGTGGCAAAAGCAGGAATATAACTCTGAGGACTGATCCGCAGCCTTCCCTCTAACTATCCCAGTTATTTTTGTGGTAGGAAGTTTCTCCGTGAGATCAGATTGTGGTAAACCTTGTCTTTGTTTGTTCCCAGAAATAGTTGAATTTCTACTCCTGTTAGAATTGTCTTGTCACCAACAGCTAAAATTTCATAATTTTAGAACTAGAAGGAAACATGTACAGGTTCTAATTTTCCCCTCTTGCTTTCTAAATGAAGAAATTAAGGGAGACTCAGAGATGTCGAATAACTCAACCAAAGACAGGAAACAAACATGGCCAGCTCTTCACCTCCTGCTTTGCCCAGAGTTTCAGGGACCCATGTGTGGATAAAAGAAACAATCTTCTTTGGCAAAAATCTTTATTTTCCCCACAGAGCTAACTGTGCACAGAGCCCATGATAAAGGCACTTAAGTCCAAAAGAGCACAATTATTATGACAAATATCCAAATATTTCATTAAACATCCTCAGGAAAAAGTAAATAAATAAAATGCCAAAAAGTCCTTCAAAGCTTTGAAAGCAGCATTGCCTTTTAATTCAGAACTTTCTTTGTGGATTGTCAAAGCACTTAAAATTTTGAAACTGCTATAATTAATTATTATTAAGCTAGTGAATCACTAAAAATATAATCTTTGGTTTATTTTCATTATATCTGATGAAGTTGTTTCATACAACTAAAATTAACTGAGCACTTACTATGTGCCAGGTAGATGCTAAGTGCTTAGAATACAATGATGAAAAGGCACAGTCTCTCTGCTCAAGAAATTCACAGTCTAGGGTGGGGTAAAACAAAACAGATCAATGACCTAAATGTAAGATCTAAAACTATAAAACTCTTAGAAGAAAACACAGGAGAAAAATTTCATGACACTGTATTTTGCAATGATTTCTTGGATATAACATCAATAGCACATGCAATAAAAGAAAAAGTAGATAAATTACATCAAAGTTCAAAGCTTTTGTGGACTAAAGGACAAAATTAACAGAGTAAAAAGACAACTCACTGGATGAAAGAGAACATTTGCAAATCATAGATCTGATAAAGGATCCAGAATATATAAAACACTACCAAAACTCAACAACAAAAAAACCAGACAACCTGATTCAAAAATGAGTAAAGACTTGAGTAGACACTTCTCCAAAGATACACAAGTAACCAATAAGCACAGAAAAAAAAAAAAAAACAGCATAACTATTAAAGAAGTGCAAATCAAAACCATAATGAGATATCACTTTACCCCTATTATAACCCCTACTAGGATGGCTACCATTTCAAAAAAACACAGAAACTAATAAATATTGATGAGGATACGGAAAAATTAAAATTCTTACTGGAATGTAAAATGGCGCCACTGCTGTGAAAACTAGTGTAGTGGTACTTCAAAAAACTGAAAATATATTTACCATTTGACCTCTCAATTCGAATTCTGAGTTTGTACCCAAAGGAATCGAAAGCAGGGACTCAAAGAAAGATCTGTAACAGTATTATTCTTAATAGCCAAAAAATGGAAGCAAATCAAGTGTCCATGGATGGATGAATGGATAAATAAAAGGTGGTATACACATAAAATGGAATATTATTCAACCTTAAACAAGAAGGAAGTTTGGACACAAGCTATAACATGGATGAACCGATGAACCTAAAGGACATTATGCTAAGTTATATAAGCCAATCACAAAACAACAAATATTGTATGAATCCACTTATATGAAATATCTAGAGTTCAGATTCATAGAGATAGAAAATAGAAGGGTGGTTTCCAGGAGCTGAGGTGATGGAGTAATGGATAAACATTTTTAAAAGGTACAGAATTTCAGTTTTGCAAGACGAAAAGAGTTCTGTAGATGGATAGTGGTGATGCTAGCACAACAGTGTGAATTAGTTTACAACTACTGTACATACACTTAAAATGGTTAAGATGGTAATTTTATGTTATGTATTTTTTTACCAAAATTTTAAAAATATACAAGTACTACAATCACCATTATTAAACTCACCAGATGCCAGCATAGGTCTCCAGGGACGATATTAGGTGGAACCCCTATAGAAATCTACTCAAAAAGAAATCTTCGGATTTCATTGAAAGTATAATATGATATACTGAGAGTAGAAGAGAAGAAGCTTTGTCGAAAGAAGCTGGTAAACTGCAGAGCCCTAGCCAGTCTTTTTTGGAGACCATAAAGCTCACTAGAACTTTATAAAACCAATAGTGCTAAATGTTTCCATTAAAAAAAATCCTTTTAAATGCCATTTCCATCTCTATAGAATATACACATTAGGGCAGACAAACATTAGTTTTTGCCATTGACCATTGAGAGGCTGTGCTTCATGGTATGTGGCAGGGGCATGGGTACTCTTTGCCAGGCATGAGGGATCTTTGTTGTTATTTGTACATTTTAGAAACAAACGTTAAACTCACTGGTGAGGACTTACCGGTTGTACTTCCTCGAGGAGATACTCTAGATATCAGTTCCTCTTAGCACTGAAGGTTTCCTGGAATGTCATAGTCTTGGAAGGAGGTGAACAATTGGATGTGTAACACCAGGATCTTCACTGGGAGTGAATACAGAAAGATCAATTATCTAAGATGCAGGTAAAATAATTTCCCATGACCCCAACAGTCATAGATATCATCCAATCTATCAGTGCCTTTAAAAAGCCACACCTTTACTCAGAGCATTTAACAAGCTCTCCTTTTATGTCTTCTCTTTGCTGGATACTGTGCAAGGTTAGGGGTATGTATAAACAAGATACAATCCCTGTATTTGATAATCTTACATCCTAGAGTATGACAAAGCATAAAGAATGAATGACAATGTCATTATATAGGATATATTTTGGTTTCATCTGCATAAGCTGAAGAAAGCACACACACCTCTTCTCACACCACTTTCCAGCGAGATAGCCAAAGCCCATAGAAACAAAAAGTAAATCAAGTAATGCCACTTCATGCATTTTGTCCAATGAGGTGACTGTCTTTAATTCATATTCTCTTGATGCCCAGTGTCCCCGTCATGAGATGTCCCATCTCTGTCTGAACTTGATTGGAGCCAGAAACTAAGACTGAAATTGTAGTCTCCCATCCTCATGCAGCTCATGAGCCTCCCAAATAGAAAACACTCCCTATCCCTTGGCCACAGAATAGGCAGCCATTTGATCAGAAAAGCAAGCAGCCAGCTAGTGCAAATGGCAAATCCATCAGCACCATGATCCAAATGGTAAGGTTGGCAGTATTGTCGTCACGAATTAAAAATGACACATCACAACAATTACACGGTTTCTCACTGCCTGACATGCTGGTTCAGCCTAATTCCCAGACCGTTTCAGACACCCAAACAAATTAACGTGTTTTCTAATGATATAAAATTGTGTTGCTCTATGTGTGTGTGTGTGTGTGTGTGCGTGAGCGCGTGCATGTGTAAACCTCCATACAACCACATCATCATCAATTAAATATTTATCAGAGTTCCTCTGACCTGTGACAAGCATCAGCAATTGGCCCTTGGAGCGTCGGTGTTGGCTATTTTTAAAAGCCAGCTTCTAGCCTCGGTCAGTGGAACATGTTAAACCTCAATGAACAGCTCTCACTATCTTTTGTACTGGATCCATATTCCAGGCTGAATGAAGCTTTTAGAACCAGCAAGAACCAGATGGCCCTCCAAGATCATTTTTGAATGTTTGGATCTGAGTCATTTGTATGCGGAAGCCTTCACAAAATAGCAATCTGGGGAACATGCTCCAGGCTGAGTCCAGCTTTCCAGACAGCCCATCTTTGCCTACAATTGAGAAGACAAGCACAATATTGTAGGGTTCCACAAAAATATTGCAGCATTTATCTATATGTGTAGCACCAAATACATGGAGTGTCCCAGTCAGGCTGTCACTACAATGGTAGTTCGCCACCGCTCTTCCTCCTCACTCCCATCATATTTTTCTTTTTTCTATTGTACCTGCAGTTTCTCCTCTAGCACAGGCATAAAGCCATCTCTGCGAATCAGCCAGCAGAGGGTACTACAATACTGGTGCAATAATCCAAATCATAGCAAATTTACAGCTGAAAGAGATTTAGACTAATTAAAATGGGCTTTGGTTTTATTATGTGCTTGGAGCTCCCAGCCAGAAAGAAGAGGGTGGTGGGATGGAAGAGACGGAACCAAAACTGGTAGACAGGGACTGCTCATCAGAGGAAAAGGCAAGGCAGCAGGATAGGTTCAGTATCACTAGTCCAGGGGTGAGGCAAACCTAGATTCAAAAGTGAGAAGGAATCAAAACTAAGGGGTCAACCATTTCTAGGTATTCACCCTAGAAAAACTTTTTGAATACCTGTATGTGAATATTAATAATAGTTCTATTTATAATCACCCCAAACTGGGAACGATCCAGATGTCTTTTAATCAGTGAATGAAGAAACCAAGTATGGTATATCCATACAATGGAATACTACTCAGTGGTAAAAAAGAAGAAATTATGAATACATACAGTAACAGGGATGAATCTCAAAAGCATTATGTTGAGTGGTGGAAGCCATTCTTAAAACGAAAGTTACATGCATATGATTCCATTTAGATGACATTCTCAACAGATTAGCAGTTGCCAGAGATTGGGGCTGAGTAGAAGGTATAACTATAAAAACATAGCATGAAAGAATTCTTTGGAGTTTTGGAAATGTTCTGGATTTTGTTAGTGGTGATGATTACATCAATCTATACATGTGTTAAATTTATAGAAACTGTACACCAAAAATGAATGTCAGTGTTTCAACCTATTGTAAAATTGTTTCATTAATGGTATGCTAAACTTAAAAAAGAACATTTTAAAAAGAAAAAAAAAGACACTAAAAAAATATAGAGACTGAGGGCAGAACAGAATAAGCAGATAAAGAGTGAGGCCGGTTTGTGGTCTCATCAACAATGTAGAGAGGAGGTAAATTATGAAAGACAGAGTTGAGTTGAGACTTGGAGGACAAGTTAGCGGGAAATTGGTGAGAAGATCAGGTTCCTCACACTCAATTTGTTGTTGTGAACAGTGGTGTTTCACTGAGTATCAACCAGCACCTTGAGCTGAAGGGACCAAAGAAGCCACCTAGACCCACATGGTGGTGATGGAGCAAGAAGGTCACCAGTCAGGGTTGGTGCAGGACCAGAATCTGCCCACTCTAGGAGCCAGCAACTATGCTGGTGTAGAAAAGAATCAAGTTAATTCTAGGAGCCACCATCCATGACAGTGTAGACAGCCTCAAGTTAATTCTTCACCTCACTCGCTGGTAGGAATAGGCTCATCACCTTTGGGCAGGGATTTAGTTGAGAGAGGAAGTGAGAAATAAAAGCTAGATAAATCTAATCTAATCCTCTCATTTACAGATGAGGAGCCTGGGAGAGCAGAGTAGTGGGAGTCCTCCAAATTGCACAGCTTGTGAGTGCGCTTCAGGGTTCTGTATGTAGGCCCTGGACCAGGGACCAGGGATGGTATTTCTTCTCATCTGCCTTAGGTAGGTGAGACTGTGTTTTACATTTAAAAGATAGCAAGACAAACAAAGGTAACTCCATACTATGCCGTTAGAATCCATTGAAAAATATACTACCTCCCTTCAAACCACTGTTGTTGTTCTTTTCTCAGATGAATTGCTCGAGAATTCATGTGTCTGATTCTTGTATCAGCCTTCTCTTATTCAATCCAATGATTAGACTGCTGATTGAAAAAAATAGTCCAAGAGTTCTTATCTATCAAATTGCCTCTTATGCCTCTCTTTGTTTTTTGTGTCCATCTAACTTCCGAGAGCTCAGAAGAGGGAGGACAGTCTCACACTTTGTAAATGTGGTGCTCTTAGATTGAATGGTATGCAAAAAAAGTCCTGGTTGAGAAATTGAGGCATAGGTTTTGCTCCAGATTTGCTGATAACTGCGTGTGAGATTTTAGGTAAGTCTCTTCCTTTATCTGGGCCTTAATTTCCTCCTCTATAAAGTGAGTCAGTTGGATCTGAAGATCTTTAAGGTAATTTCTAGTCCTATAATGTTTCACTTCTGTGTTTAGTCTTAACTGTAAATGATAAATACTTAAATTGATGCACAAAAGAACTGATAATTTTCAGTTTACGTCAAAAAATATGTACTTAGAGACTTAGAGTCTATTTGCAGGCTATATACTAGCCATGAGGGATATTAAAATAATTAAGAAATAAACCCTGCCTTTAATGACATACAATCTATGGATTACAACAAGAGTCTGGAGTTAAAGGTTATGGATTCAAGGACACTGCTCTACTTGGAATGACTCAGACCATTTATTTAACCTCTCTGAACCTATTTCTTCATCTATAAATTGTGAATAATAATAGCTCCCGCTGGGAGTGAAGAATAAATGGAAGTATATTAGTTTTTATTATTAAGTCGTTCATATTACTATCCTGCCCTCTTGAAACAGCATTTTTCTTTCTCGCCCTTACCTTTTGGCAAATGATCTCCAATTTTAATCTCTCAAAGTTGAATAAGCTATTAATACTTTCAGATGCAACTCAAGTTTCACTTATCCAAGAAGACTTATCTGTCTGCTCCAGACAATACAGATCTCCCTTGCCTCTGGTTTTCTGTTGCCATTGTTTAATACTTCTATGGTACTGTCTATTGCTTCACAATTGACTTGGGTATCTGTGGTTTTAAGCTCTCCTGAATTCCAGTTCTTTATATTATCAACTGTCTATAGTGACTTCAAATTCTACCTGTATCAAGTAGAATCCACAATTATGTTCAGAAAGCCTACTCCTCTTCTTGGGCTCATTTCAGTTTATAGTATCTCAGTCACTCAAACTAAATGCCTGTTTCTCATGTTTCCTCTCCATTACACACTCATCCAATCCATCCTATATAATTCCAACTCACGTGCCTCTCAAATCCATTCTTTATTATCTCTGTTGTCACAGCCTTACTTAAGTAACTCTTGGCTAAATTAAAGCAGTGGTAGAGGGAAGGATTTATCAATATCACCTAGCAAGCATTTTTCAAAATGCTTACCTTCCCACAACTCCGTATCGCATCAGAAGTGTGGTTGAAGGAGACAGAAGAGTGGAGGAAAAAACAGCCTTGTGTATTTTGCAAAAGCTTTTCAGGTTATTCTTATAGATTTCCCATTCCTGTTGAGAATCACTGTCTTAATCTTTCTCCTTCCAATCCTTCCTGCCCCTCCTGCCCAAGTTACTTTTCAAAACTTCCAGTTAATCAATAAAGGCTCCTCATTGCCTTTCTTCAGGTTGACTTTCACATTCTGCCCCAGGCCACTCTCTTGACCTTGTTTTCTTCAATTTCTTCCATGCCTATATTAGTCCATCTGTATTGCCATAAAGAAATACCTGAGGCTGGGTAATTCTTAAAGAAAAGAGATTTATTTGTCTCCTGGTTCCGCAGGCTGTACAAGAAGCATGGCACTGGCATTTGCTTCTGGTAAAGACCTCAGGAAGTCTCCAATCATGTCAGAAGGTGGAGGGGGTACAGGCATATCACATGGCTAGAATGGGACTCAAAGAGAGAAGGGAGAGGTCTCAGATTCTTTTAAACACCCAGATCTTGTGTAAACTAACTGAGCATGAACTCACCCATCATCAAAGGGATTGCACTAAGCCATTCAATAGGAATCCATCCCCATGACCCAATATCCCCCACTAAGCCCTATCTCCAACATTGGGGATGACCTTTCAACATGAGATTTGGAAAGGACAAACATCCAAACCGTATCATTTTCTCCTGACCCCTGAAATCTCATGTCCTTCTCATATTGCAAAATTCAATCATCACTTTTCAATAGTCCTTCAAAGTCTTAATATCTTCTAGTGCCAACTCAAATGTCCCAAGTCCAAAACCTCATCTGAAGATGAGATCCTTCAACCTATGAGCCTTTGTGATCAAAAACAAATTATTTATTTCCCAGATACAATAATGGTAGAGGCATTTTGTGGACATTCCCATTGCAAGAGGGAGAAGTTGGCCAAAAGAAAGGGGCAATCGGCCCTATGCAAATTTGAAACCCAACAGGGCAGTCATCAAATCTTAAAGTTCTAAAATAATCTACTTTGACACCATGTCCTGCATCCAGGGCACACTGGTGTAAGGGATGGACTCCCAAAGCCTTAGGCAGCTCTGCTTCTATGGCTTTGCAGGGTGCAGCCCTCATGGCTGCTCTCATGGTATGGAGTTGAGTGTCTGCAAGTTTTCCAGGCTCAGAATGTAAGCTGCCTTTCTTGGGTCTGGAGGGCAGCAGCCTTGTTCCCACAGCTCCACTAGGCAGTGCCTCAATGGAAATTCTATGTAGATGCTCCAATCTCACATTTTTCCTCTGTACTTTCCTAGTAGATGTTCTCTATGGGGGCTCTGCCTCTGTAGCAGGCATCTGCCTGGGTACCCAGGCTTTCTCATACATCCTTTGAAATCTAGATGGAAGTTGCCTAGCCTCCTTCACTCTTGGATTCTGTGCACCTACAGGCCTAACACCACATGGAAGCTGCCAAGGCTTACAGAGGCTTGCACCTGCTGGAGCTTTGACCTGAACTGTACCTGTGGCCCTTTGGGCTGAGGCTAGAGCCAGTGTGATTAGGATGCAAGGAGCAACTTCCCAGAGTGACAGGGTAGGCCTCTGGGCCTGTGATGGAAGGGGCTGCCTAGAAAATCTCTGAAATGCCTTCAAGGCCTTTTCCCCATTGTCTTGGATATTAGCACCTGGCTCCACTTTAGTCATGCAAGTCTCTCTTGCAAGTGATTGTTCCACAGACCGCTTGTATTTCTCTCCTGAAAATGGTTTTTTCCTTCTTTACCACATGACTAAGCTGCAAATTTTCCAAATTTTTAAACTTAAAGTTCCAAATTTAAGTCATTTATATGCTCCTGTATGTGATCCTGTATATGATCATAGGCTGTTAGAAGCAGCCAGGTCATATCTTGAATGCTTTGCTGCTCACCAGATATTCTAGGTCATCACTCTTAAGTTCAAGCTTCCTCAGATCTCTCGGGCATAAACACAATGCAGCCAAGTTCTTTGCTAGAGCATAACACAGGTGACCTTTACTCTAATTCCCAGTAACTTCCCCATTTCCATCTGAGACCTTGTCAGCCTAGCCTTCACTATTTATATTTCTATTAGCACCTTGGTCACAATCATTTAACTAGTGTCTAATATGTTCCAAACTTTCCCTCATCTTCCTGTTTTCTTCTGAGCTCTCCCATCTCTTCTAACCTCTGCTCACTACCCAGTTCCAAAGTCACTTCTGCATCTGCAGGTATCTTTATAGCAATACCCTGCTCCCAGTACCGATTTTCTATGTTAGTCCATTTGTGTTGTCATTAAGAAATATCTGAGTCTGGGTAATTTATAAAGAAAAGAGATTTAATTGGCTCAGCGTTCTGAAGGCTATACAAACATGGTGCTAGCATCTGCTTCTAGTGAGGGCCTCAGGAAGCTTCCAATCATGGTGGAGAGTAAAGGAAGAACGGGTGCCTCATATGGTAAGAGCAAGAAGGGGGAGGTCTTAGACTCTTTTAAACAGCCAGAGCACATGTGAAATAACTGAACAAGAGTGCATTCATCACCAAGGAGATGGTGATAAGCCATTCATGAGGGATCTGCCGCCATGATCCAATATCCCCCACTAGGCCCAACCTCCAAAACTGGGGATTACATTTTAATGTGAGGTTTGGAGGGGATACACATCCAAACCATTATCAGTGCCCCGCAAGTTCCAGCCAAACCAAAGTAGGCCTTGTTTCTCTAAATACACCAGAGCTATTCACAACCCCAAGCATTGGTTCGTGCTATCTCATCTTCTTGAGATTTTATTCTGTTCTCATTTCACTCTTTCTACCTGGGAGCATTCCACTTAATTTTCAGTGCTCAGATCAAATGCCCCTCCTCCACGAAGGCTTAAGAAAGTTCTACCCTCTTCCAGGCAAAATTAGTCACTCCTTCCTCTATGTATCTTCATATCACTCTATTCACAGTGCTAGTACACTGAATAGCAGCTTGGGTAGGCCACCTTTCTTAACTCCCTCCAAAAGGATCTGGGTTCCTCCTTTGGTCTCCTAAAACAAATTTTAGACCTCTGTTATAGTCTATACCCTATTCCACTCTGTGTGTACGTGGTGTGTTTTATAACCTGTTTGTCTCTTAAATTAGACAAAAATCCCCCTCAAAGATAGACACTGCCTTCTCCTTTAACTTCCCAGCATGAAGCAAAGATTCCACTGTTTTAATGGACACTAAATAAATAATTCTTTAGGCAAGATTCAGATTAGACATCATCTTCTCAGGAAGCCTTTCCAAGCCCTAACAAGTGGTAGTGAGCTGCCTCTGTCAATCAGCACCCGACATGTAGCACATTCTAGTGAAATTACCTCCTTATAAGTCTATATCATTCACTAGACTGCAAGTTCCTTCTGGGCAGCAACAGCATTTTTCTCTCTCTCCTACCATGGCACATTGCACACTGTCTGGCAGACGGTTGTACTCTTCAGTGTTCTGGAACAACTATGCTGAATTTACTGTAATTTCCTTGCAGATGATAAACACTCCGAGTGCACTTATGGCATCTTTTACCACTGTCAAATTTTTGACAGCATCTTCCTCCAACCCTGAATTGACAGCAAACATTCAAACAATATTTGTCAATTGATAAATTATTATTAAACGTTCCTGAATAAATTTAGACCTGCATGTGAGAGGATGGAGTGTCCCACTTAGATGTGTTCCCAGGAAAGGAAGGATTTAGTCTTTTAATGGCCATACCCCAATTCTGTTTGTTGTCATGTATATATATCCTGATATTTCAGCAATGATTAGTCAAGTCTCTAGTAGATTGATCTGTCACTGATTCAGTCTCAGCTTATTGACCTGGTTCCATACTAGCCACTTTCCTCCTCTCCTGTGGTTCCAATATATACACCAGATAGGCATATTAACCTTGTCTAGGAATTTTTTTAAATTAAAGGCCGGGCACAGTGGCTCACACCTGTAATCCCAGCACTTTGGGAGGCCAAAGCAGGCAGATTACAAGGTCAGGAGTTCGAGACCAGCCTGACCAACGTGGTGCAACCCCATCTCTACTAAAAATACAAAAATTAGCCTGTCGTGGTGGTGCACACCTGTAAATCCCAGCTACTCAGGAGGCTGAGGCAGGAGAATCGCTTGAACTGGGAGGTGGAGGTTGCAGTGAGCTGAGATCACGCCATTGCACTCCAGCCTGGGCAACAGAGAGATACTGTATCTCAAAAAAAGGAAAAGAAAAAAGAAAAAAATTAAAAGGGACATGGAAATAAAATTTTCGGGAAAATTCAAAATAATGCCTACTCATGAGACAAGTGCCGTTCCAGCAAAACTGAGGGTTGGGTCATTGCTCAATGCATTCATGATACATAGACCTGCTGCATGATGAAAACTTACAACATTGCTTTATCTAAAACTGAAATGTTTTGGAATTTTTTATGTGAATGAAAATATCAGGATATTTGCGGAAATAAACCCAATCTCACATCATCATTATTAAAATAAAAGTTACAATGCTACTGTGTGATATGTTTTATTTTAAGCATAAAATAAAGCATGTTTTACTATTATGTTTTTTAAAAGCATAAACATGAAAAGAAGCTCCCTTTTTCTCCATTGTTTAAATAAAATAACATAAATCTCCTTTTACAAGTTTATAAATTAATCAACCATTGTTGAATGCCTGGGCATAACTTAGCTGACACCATATCCAAACATTAAGCTAGCTACGGAGCAACCAATGAGAAGGTAGTTTTTCTGGAAGTTGGAAAATCACATTAACTTGATGTAAATAAAAAGAACAAGCTCAACATTGATCACAGCATATCAACTGGGAGGGAGAATGGAAGCACGGTTGCCATGATAATATATCACAATTGCAGAGATGTCAAAAAATTTTAAGGGTTTTTCCAGATAGGTCTAGTATGAAATTACTTGGAGGCAAAAAATAATGACGCTGCACTTCTTACTTAAAGTAAAACTCACGGGATATCAGTGAACTTTAACTCACATCTTATGATTTTATTTAAAAGTCCCCAGAGTCCTGATTACTCCAAAATTCTGTGATCTAGGATTGATGATTTTCTCTCTGCAGTGAGGTCATTGATGTGATTAGCTGCAATGCAGTATTTTAAGACTCCATTGAGAGGAACGGAATAAAGTTAAGAACTGAGGCACTCGTCCAGATTAGTCTTATAAAATCTGATACCAGATGAGAAAAAAAAAAAAAAGTTGCTTTGGACTTAAATGGTCCCAACTGACTACCTATACAACCAAAATTCACTGATATAAAATAGGATGATATGGAATATCCAAAATTACTAGTCCTAGTCAGAGAAGGGCAGGCCCCAGTAAAGGTCAACACCCTGACGGCCTGAGTTGCCATTTCAAGTCATTTCTCAGGTTAGTAAATAGCGGGAGAAAACAACAACAACAACAAAAAACATTTTAAGGAGTTCTGGCACTTCTCATATTATTCATTCTAATATCCCTACGTTCGACTTCTGTCAAAGTTTTACATAAAAGAAATAAAAATTCACAAATATTTAAAATGTCTCAAATGTGCAAAAAGGTTGATTTCCTCTACCAAGAAATAGGTGCCTGAAACCAGCAAAGGGCATCATATTGAAATAACTTTCTTATTTGGTTGTGAGTTTCTTAAAGGGCAGTCCAGGTCTCAGGTCCTATTAACCATCCCAGCGCAGCAACTGAATTCCTATAAAATCTCAAATACAACCTTGAAAAGTAATGCATGCTAGCACAGGGATCTGGACCAGGGAGCATAGGTCTTAGTCTGAGTACATGCTCCAGCACCACATGTTTCTTAATCTTAGGTAAGCCAAAACGGTCTTTGTTTTGTTGTTGTTGTTGTTGTTTTGTGATGGAGTCTCGCTCTGTCGCCTAGGCTGGAGTACAGTGGTGCAATCTCGGCTCACTGTAACCTCCACCTCCCAGGTTCAAGCAATTCTCCTGTCTCAGTCTCCCAAGCAAGTAGACGGGATCACAGGTGCGTGCCACCACACCTGGCTGATTTTTGTATTTTCAGGAGAGACGGGGTTTCACCATGTTAACCAAGCTGGTCTCAAACTCCTGACCTCAGGTGATCCACCTGCCTCGGCCTCCCAAAGTGCTGGGATTATAGGCGTGAGCCACTGTGCCTGGCCCAAAACTGTCTTTGATCTTTAGTTTCCCCTTACGCATGGCAGGGAAAAAAAAAATCATCCTTCCAAGAGTACGATGATGAAATACATATTGAGAGTCAAATAACTTTAATTTCTTGGGAAAAAAAGGCTTTGCACAATAACAATAACCTTTTTTCTTCAAAAAACTGAATAATATGAATATATCACATTTACTCTGCCAGTTCTTGATTTATAGTTAGATACTCTGATCTTACTGGGTAAGGGCACTGGTGTTCCTTGCCAGCCTTTATTTTAGCTCTACCTTGCCAGTGGTTGGGGCAAGGGTAGAACGAGAGGACCCAAGGAATGGGGGATAATAAAAGGGATTGAAGAAGGCTAGAGAGGAATTGCTAGCTTTTTAAAGAATTGCTAATCTGAGATATTCCTGTTAATACCTGCCCACAAACTTTCTTTTTAGCACTTGTGGAGTAGGTATTTTGCACATATTCTTCTCATTCTTCCAGATTTACACTCAGAGAAGAGTAGAGAGGGCACTTTCTCCGAGTCATCACTGTTTCTTTTACATAGACTTTCACATTAAATGAATATATATTCACTTAATAGGAATGAATAGATATAAATGAATATGAATGAATATTTTAAAATACATATCAATAAAATAAATACCAGCCATGCATTACAACATAACTTCTCTTAGAATATGCTTGGAAGTTTTATAATCTACTTAACACACCACCTGTAAAAATAATAGAGTTATTTTTCAAGGAAATTCCAAATGTCAGTCTATATGAATGAAATAATACCTATCCCTGCCACACACTAAAAAAAAATCAGGGTGGAAAACAGAACTTTGTCAGAGCATTCTCTATACCAGGGTCTTCATTTTGCATATTTGCTTATTTTTAACCCCAACTCCTTGAATATAAAATATGATATCCAAATGCTCCCCGTTTGCTCACTTTAACAAACCATGAGGTTTCTGTTTCTTTGCCCAAATATCACAAGCACTGTTTGTTGAGTTGGTTGATTAGCACTGTAGAAAGTCTTTGTTTTGCTGCTACTTTTCACATGTTGTATGAGTACTACCAGAAAACCTGCCTCAAAGTAAATTCAATGAGCATGTTATCTCTGAAGGCCTGGTACAGTTAGGAAGTGGAAGGCATTCAGAAAGGGGAAGCTCAACTTTGTCCTCCCAATTCAGAGTGAAAAAAATAAATCCAACAAAGTTTAAAAAGTGGGAGCTCTGAAAGCTGTGCCTGCTACTTAACTGTAGAGTCTCAGTGACATGCTTTTGAAAAAGAAAACTTTTTCAATTTATGGGGCCATTGAAAATAAATTTAGTATTTTTGGTCATGTGCTGCCATCTTAGTGATTATTTTAAATCAGACTGAGGGCATTATGGGTAAAGAGAAGGAGAACGGTTTCATCCTATTTCATCTTCTGTCTACCTATATGTGTGATCTTCTGCTTCATGTTCTTCCAAAATTCCAGAATGTGTGCTATATTTCCCTTTCTTTTTAAAAGACATTTGTATTTTTAGGGCTCAGAAGATATACATTACAAACAATATTTTGACCGTATTATGTTCGGTATGTCAAATATTGGAGGTGGTCATTTTTAAGAAATGCCAAGTTTAGGTCTTCAGTCTGATTTACAAGTTTTCTATCTATTGGAGCAATTACAGACACTTGTTGAAATGTCTGGATTAATGGTTGAACTTGAACGTATGCTTTCAAAATGTCTTGGGATGGACCTTGGCCACAAGATGAGTTGTTCCTTTCAAGTTGTTCCAGAAGTTAAATATCTGCAGAGGACACAGGCTAAGAGATGGGGTTCCCTCCAAATCTGTTCTCCCGAGGGTTTCAGCATTCCTTCCAGCTCCTTGGAGAACTACGCTATTTGCGAGTGCAAAAAGAACTTGTTTCGACTGCTTCAACCATAGAGACTCAGCTTTTCATTAACCTCTTTGTCTCTTCTAGCATTTTAGGTGGAAATACTACCCAGCCTTGTAATATTTCAGCCATTTCCCTCCTTCTCCCTTCATTTCACACCTTATTAAAGTATAACTGATCAGAAGATGGGACCATCCATTTTTCTCTGTCCAAAATACACTGAAGAAGTCAGCAGTGCCAACTTCTCCTTTCACAAAAGCTTTGGAATCATTTGTTTAAATTTGACTTTTGAATCAGCCCCAAGTGACTGTTCCTTGGCAACAAAATATGTAATTTTATCAAGATAAATTTTCCTTGCTCACAATTCCTGGCCTGGAGTTGCTGTAAGGATCATCCAGACACATGCTGGAAATTAAACAGTGTACTACCAGGGTGGCCGCAATTAAATTCAGACTTGCATTCAAACCATGGCCTGCTCTGCATTTCTTGGAGAAGTTTGCTTTCTAAAGACATTTCAGAATGTCTTTTCACAAAAGAAAGAGGCAGGGTGGCTGGACCCAAGTCCCCTAAATCAAGGCAATGAGAACGAAAAGGCAGAGATGTATTTGCAGCATGCCAAACTAGATGTTCATATACAGGAAGATCTCAGGCTTCTAATTTAGGGTGTTTTCTTCTGGAACCCAAAGGTAATTCTATCCACACCTTCACAGACAGACTACAATTATTATTTGAAAAAGAAAGAAATCATGAGTTCTTATCGAACATCAACCCACCAGCATGTGTTATAAAATGGAATGGCTCCTTGAAAGAAAATATTTCCTCCTCTGCATGCAGACATATCCTCCTTGACTTAAAAATATATTTTAGAATTGAAAAGATGAATCTTAGCAAATTCTGAAAATAGTGAAGAGTTCTGGACTGAAGCCAAATGTTAGATGACTTAAGGGAAAAATGATCAATTTAGAATAATTTTTTCTAGATTCTTATAGACAGTACAATCTTTAGAAGGAAGAAAACAATGGAGGACCATTTATAGGGTATGCGATATTTCTAGGCTAAAACTAACTTTATAAAATGTGTAAATTTGTTTTTTAGCAAAATCACTTAAAGGTGAAGTTCAAATTTAATCTGTTTCTCTGTTTTTTTTAGGTAGAATCAGTTTTAATCACTTGTATTGATTTGAAGAAACATAAATAGCATAAAGTTAAAGTTGCTGGAAGAGATCTTCACACTTTCATGTTATGTCAAATTCCCATTTGAAATACTTTCCTAAAAATCTGTTTTGAGGGTGTAACTCCGTAACCTTTGAAAACTTTGGGAGTTGTCAGGAGTTGGCCTGTTCCTAGAAGACAATCACTCATGCATAAATGTCATTCAGAAGAACAGCTATGTTTAAGGTACAAAATAACAGAGTACCAAGACTTAACAGCCACACAGACGATAGTCAACCCTTTTTTTTTTTTTTTTTTTCCTACAGAGCAGAGAGTTACCACAGAAATTTCACATGCAAGCATAAACGATCTGAAAAAGACAATCACCAATTTAGGATGAACTGAATTCAACATTTGAGCAAATTACAAACAGCAGACCTGGCCTTTCTTACAATTTCCATCTAGCTGTTTCACTGAACAAAAATCAACAAATGGAAAGCTTGACAGATGAATAAGACTTTTCTCATGATTTTTTAAACATGAAAATGCAACAGGAAAGCAAATATCACCACCGAAGTTCTTCCGAAGAAACTGCCTTTGGTATGTAGGCTGGAGCAAAGACTCCAAAGCCTCCCCTCGATCTCCCATCAGAATCCTCCACTTTTGCTGTATTTCCTAATCTTGTAGACTCTATTGCTGAGCTCTTTATCAAAACAGTGTGCAATAAAAAAGCCTCCACCGTTCTACTAACTTGCAATTTTCTCCCTCCTCCCGGACAGAGGCCACTAGGAAGGGAAAGCCTCAAAAAAAAGAGCAGTGAAAGTGAAGAAACAATAGACAACCGTGGCTTTGACAATGCCTTCCCTCAACCCCCTTTCTGCTCCTGCTGTGACACTTGCATTCAAGAGCAAGGACGTCTGCCATCCGATGCATGGACAATGGAATGAGGAATACAAGGCAGGGGGGAAAAAAGGAAATCAGATGAATTCTGAGCTAAGATGGCAGGGCTCTCACCTTTTCCATTTTGGGGAATTTTTTTGTTTTCTGGTTTTTTATTTTTTATTTTATTTTATTTTATTTTATTTTTTTTGCCAAAAAAAGCCTGGATGGAGTCTTCCCGCAGAGAAGAAATAAAAAAGAGTGTTTGAGTTGTTGGATGGTTCTGAAGGCTTCTGAATTTGCAAACGAATTTTAGAACTATTTGCAAAGGTCTACTTGCTGCCAGCTATCTCTCTCTCTCTCTCTCTCTCTTTCTGTTTCATGTCCTGCTATCTCCATCATGCCTCTGTTACTATGAAGACTTTCTGCCTGTGTAAGTAAGTGAGAGTGTGCATTCCTTAATGTTTGAATCAAGACACACGTCTGCATGCATTTCTAATCTAAGAAGCCTATAGCAGTTTCTACAACTATCAATTAGTCAGCAATAGCTGAGACCTTCAATGCTTCTGAAGGAACAAAGGTGGAAAGACATGCAAATACTCCAGCATCTGGATCATGCAACTTGCTGGCTACAAATAACGGCACCTTCTCCGGCTTTTATCTGTGTTTAGTCCTCAAATCTATGTAATGCTATGGGTTATTAATGTATCCAGCCACATTATTAGGTATGGAGCATTCTAAGACATATGTTTCTTTGGCATTATTGGGAATAAAATACATTAAGCTTAACTAAAAGGAAGTGCCTGCTGACAAAAAAAGAGTTTATCATATATGTAATCTACATTCCATTTTAATCAACACCCACTAGAACTGAAATTAACTATACGGTAGAGTTCTTTGTTCATTTCAGTGGTTTTTATGAAAGAAGCTAAGAAAATAGTGATTAAAAAAGGAAAGCTAAATATTTAGCTGTAGAAAAGCATATAATAAGATTAATTTTCCTCCATAAATGAAATCATTTTGGTTTAAACTCAAGCCTGGATTTTGGTTAATGTTGAGTGGGTTTGTGTCGGGGGCTGTGTGTGTTTAGTTGCACGTGTTGTGAGTACCGGCTTACATTGGATATGTCTGTGTTAACTTGTATTGAATAGAGTCTGGGCTAACCACCTGAAACAAATAAAGACTTCTTTTATCTCATTTTACAGAAACCTCAAAAAAAAAATCAACCCTTCTGAAAAACAATGCTCTGCCTTTCAGTTTTCAAGGACATTAAAATATTGCTAACTTGAAAACACAAGAAGAAAGAGGGTGGTATAAGTAACAGCTGATCTCACTCACTTTTAAATATAAATCATTTCAAATGGAATAATGTCCTTTGCATCTGATGCTAGCTGTGATTTTGTCCCTCTTTTCTGGTGCATGAAAAGCAATGCTTCTTTCCTCTGCACTTCTTGTTAGAATTGAAATAATTTTCAAGCAAGATATGGAAAATATCATGAAGGTTAACATTTTTCTCTAACTCCGTAAACACGACAGTAAGTCTCACCTGAGCACAGGTATTCACAGCCAAGCCGTAGCAGAAGCTGCAAAACAATATCACCTCATTGCCCTCTGCTACTCATTCCTTTTCTTGGGACTATCACTCCAAAGAGCAAATTATTTTCTTCCTAAAGAAAATAGCTCAGACAATAATTTTAACCCTGTTAACTTGTGAGGTAACCACACAAGCTGAGAAATTTGGAACTAACACTGAAAGAGAAAACCCAAACAATAGAACAGAAAAACTGAGTTGCAGGGACCGGGAATGAGAGTCTAGCAAGCTTTTATAATGAGGAGAGGTGTTAGAAATCAGGATAAAGCAAGTCCTTATCAAGATAAAGCAAGGGTAGACAGGGGGGGCACAGGAACCCCCATCAAACCCTGTCACTTAAGAAAGAGAAAATTCTAACAAGGTTGAGGAAGAGAAAGGAAATGGTGCTAAATAGCTGGCGAGGTGACCCACCGTCCTGTTTGCTCCTTGGCTCTTGCCGAGGGGAATAACAGCCACAGCAGTGACAACGGAGTTCTAATGTGTCAGGTGCAACCTCTGCCCCGTGCTCTCTACCTCCCAAGAAGGAAAGAAAATCATGCCTCAGATAGAACACAACAGGAACGAGCAGGCGCCATCGTCAAGTCCCGGACCCCATCAGCACCGGCTGGTCTATGAAAGCCTCGGATCAAGGGTCCCATTCAAAGGCAACGAAGAACCAGAGACAATGGCAAATCAAAAACTGGCAGGGTTTCTGGAATAATTTAATTCCTCACTCCAGAATTTAGATGGGTATAGCAAGAAACACAGGCGAGAGCTCCTTCACACCAAGACGCGAGCATATGCCTGCCTCTCTGTGGATGTATTTTTAGACATAATATCATGGGGAAGGCAGCCTGTGCACTCATCAACAGCATTTGCTTCCTAACGTGGGTGCAGCCTCTTTTTCACTCTGAGAGTAGCTGATGAGCAGAGGAAGCAATCCACATTTCTCACCAAGCCAAAGGTCAAGAAGGAGGACCCCAAACCACAATCCATTGTCTCTGTGCTCAGAAAGCATTAAATACATGTTCAAGATGTGTTCCAGTATGAGGTCATGCCGCGTGGCAATTCGTTCACT
Organism: Rhinopithecus bieti; assembly: GCF_001698545.2. Taxonomy (NCBI): domain Eukaryota; kingdom Metazoa; phylum Chordata; class Mammalia; order Primates; family Cercopithecidae; genus Rhinopithecus; species Rhinopithecus bieti. Next base: position 1,048,938 of record NW_016827192.1, read on the forward strand.
TCCTATGTTTCCACAAATGACTTATTCTATCACCCAAAAGCATAACCAGAAAAAGAAATCACACCTTGACAGAGACAATTCAAACACTGTAGACGAAGGATAAAAATATTTGACAGGACATCTATTATTAATAACATGTACTAAACTTTTTAACATGTCTGTTAAAAGCAAGAGATGGATAATGTTTTATGTCAGATTTAAATGTGCTTTAGAATTGGATATTCCTTGCATTCACTTCAAGCTTCAAATATTTAAAATAATAAACACACACAAAAAATAGCTCAGCTCTTTAAAATGTGATAAACTAGAAAGGAACAACTCAGCCTTTGCAAGCAAATTAACCATAGTCTGGTATATTCTTATCTGATCCGGGGAATTTTCCCTTCATGTGGAGGATTTAAAAATTTTTAAAGACTCCTTTAAATTTTTCATACTAAAGTAGTAATCAAATAAGTATGTGGACATATCTATACACAGAAAAAATTCTCAAGTTAACTTAAACTTATGAGAGAAATCCAAGGAATAGTAGGTCAAACCATCAGAAAAGAAAAATAACCATAAAAGCAATCTTTAACCACATACTAATTTCTAGTTTCATGCACTTCTGGAATACAAATGGACTGAATGGAAATGAGTGAAACGAATTTTTCACAACCACTATATTGCAAAACAAAATTACTTAAAATGAAGAACACACAGCCCACCTTCCATATTTTTGAGTCAGAATTGGTTTGTGTCAGAATTAGTTTTTTAAAAAATATCATACGTAAGTAATCTATAAAAGAGAGTTACAGGATGGATGATTTCTAACTCTACAAATAAGCATTCTGAGTTTTGATTTTCCTTTAACGATTGAAACAGTTTACAATTTCACATTGTAAATCTCACTAGGACTGAATAATGCTCTCACATGGATTGACAAAGAAAGAATAATTCATGTCAGACCAAAAGGCTTCTTTCAGTCAGTTTCATGCAGCTTTCTTCCAACAGATCTGGGCCAAAACAAATGTAGAATCTTGAGCTGAACTATCCATCACATTTTCCTAGTCTTTCAATTAATGACACTGCAATCAGATCGATAGAATGTAATAAGAAAAGAGCTTTGCATTTCTATACCTATTAATTCGCTGAGTAACTCCAGCAGTAAAACGTGACCTGAAAGGAAAAACACTCAAGGAAAATGAATTCTCTTAGCATATTGAGCAATGATTCCCTGACCCAAATATGAACACTAGAGTTTCTATCTTCCAACCATGGTTATTAAGATCTAAAGATCAGATTGCCTTGTCAAGAGTGAGCTTATTCTTTTTTCACAAGATTCTCTGCAATACACTCACACCACAAGAGGTCTAGTCAAATTGGCCATTTTTTAGAATTTTGGAACAAACATCTTTGAAGTGCAGGTTAGAGTATCTGAAAGGAAAGGCATTGTTCTTCACTTCCTAGGCCACCCTGAACTACCACATTTCTGATCTTGGTTTTCTGTGATGTTCTACACCGAGGAATTGGGTTTAGAAAGGGTGAGGCAGGGAAGGAATCGTGGGAATGCTAATTGAGCTCAGCCCCATTCCAAATTATTGCATTGGTTTGAGTCTATGCAAACAGCGACAGACATAACAATGCAACACGACGTCTGGATACTCCATATTTATCACCAGAGACAGAGAACCAGGAACACACAGGATGAGCTCTCCGTGGGAAGGATGAGGCAAAGAAAGGCTGGCCTGAGATGTCCTGTATTATCATGTGCGTGTCTAGATTTTAATGTCACTGGAGGTTCATAAACAGTAACTTCAGTCATAAAAAGTAGACTCTTTCTACTAAATTAGGGTTATAATGTAGTTCAATCAACCACTAGCGTAGCAGAAAGAACATAGGTTTTGTTGTCAGACAAACCAGAGTTTGAATTTCAATTCTATCATATACTAGTTAGCACCTCTGAACCTCAAATTTTTATTAGTGAAATAGAAATATCATTGCTTACTTGAAGGGCTACTATGAGAGTTGAGTGAGATAACATGTGTAAACTATGCGGCGCATGACAGCTAACCCTTTCCCCTCGCAATCCTTGTGTTTCCAAATATAAACTAGCAGTAAAAATACAATCTTGGCTGGGCACAGAGGCTCGGGCCTGTAATTCCAGCACTTTGAGAAGCCCAGGTGGGTGGATCGCTTGAGCCTAGGAGTTCAAGACCAGCCTAGGCCACATAGTGAGGCTCTGCCTCTACAAAAAAAAAAAGTTATTTAAGTTAGCCAGATGTGGTGGATGTGCCTGTAGTTCCAGTTACTTAGGAGGCCAAGGTGGGAAGATAGCTTGAGCCCGAGGTTGAGGCTGCAGTGAGATATGATCACACCACTGCACTGCAGCCTGGGCAACAGAGTAAGATCCTGTCTCAAAAAAAAAAAAAAAAAAAAAAAAAAGGAAAAAATGCAATCTTCTTGTACGAATCAAATGGTGTATATAGAACTCTCAATAAACTGTTCAGCAATGCACAACTGAAGGTATTATTATTGTTGACAAAAATAACAATAATGCCTTAAAAATTGAATATGTTATTTCATGTAAGACATAGAGAAATAGTATGGTCTGGAACCTCCCTTTTTTGCAATTATGTGTTTAAATCCAAGGGGAAATATTGCTACTGGAAGAGCTGTATCAAGTGAGTTGGGCACCAGCAACCAGTCTTTCAGTGCACGCCAATCTTAGTTGCCAATGGTAGCACCATCTTTTGAAGGTTAAAAAAAAAAAAAAAAAAGTACTTAAAATTCCAAGTTGCAACTACAGGAAGAAATCTAGCAGTGAGTTGAAGGAAACACCTTTGCTGAGAAGTAAGAATAGCACGGCTAAGTGTTCCCTGTGTTTGCAATAAAAGAGGAAAAGATCTGATTATTCATTTAATAAGTTTTTGTCTATCAGTAGAATATTCATAAAACAGTATAGGTGGGAGCTATAGGGAAGATAAATTGCCCTCAAAGAGCTTCAAGTCTAAAGAAAAAATATTTACGTCATAAAATGAAAATAATTACAAAACCTGAAGTGAGAAAACTACTAGTAGTCTTGGAATAAAGTTTGGCGGTAATTGATGTTTGACATCTGCAATATCAGAAGTATTTTAAAAGGCCCTCTTTTATTACTTTGTCATGACAATCATTAACTAATGAAATCAGACAATAGATGAGAGCTTGAAATAATTGCTGCAAAATATCAAGCTTTATTAAGACATCAAGTTTATTACCTATGCATGGTCTGGATAGAAAATATTGGAAGACTTGCAGAAACTAGAAAACCCATTCAATAGGTATAATTAACTGAAGAGGATGTCTGCTGCTTTTAGGGGAAAATAATAATAACAATATCTACCACTTACAGACTACTTATACGATGCCAGACAACGTGCTAAGTGTTTTATGTCTAACAACCCACTTAATCTTCAAAATATCCCTAAGAGATGTGTACTACTGTTATCATCACAGCTTTACAGATGAAGAAACTAAAGCACAAAGAGGGCAAGTGACTTGCCCAAGATCACAGAGCTAGCACATAATAGAGTCAATTTCACACCCAAGCAATTTGATGCCTGAGCCCATGCTCTTGACCACTCTCATTATTTTTTCCTCCTTAGAACCTCATTAATCTGATTTTCAGTAAAAGTGGGACCAAACAGCCAATAAGCTAAGTTTACTGTGGGTAAACTCTAAGAAAAAAAGAGAGATAACGCACTCGGTCAAGCATAACTTACGGTCAGAAGCAAAAGATAGCAGTGTAAATTTATTCATTCCTTGAATGCATTCATTCATTCAACAAATATTACTGAGCATGACTCTACTATACTGAGCAGATCTCCACCCCATCAAAGCTCACAGGCTGGTACATGAGACTGCCACTAAAAGAAGCAAATGGGCCAGGTGTGGTGACTCACGACTGTAATACCAGCATTCTGGGAGATGAGGTAGGAGGATTGCTTGAGCCTGGGAGTTCCAGACCACCCTGGGCACATAGCGAGACCCTGTCTCTACAAAACTTAGCTGGGCATGGTAGGGTGCACCTGTGGTCCTAGCTATTCAGGAGACTGAGGTGGGAGGAGCACTTAAGCCCAGGATTTTGAGGCTGCAATGAGCTACGATCCTGCCACTGCACTCCAGGCTGGGTGACAGAGAAAGACCCTGTATCAAAAACAAACAAACAAACAAAAACCCACAAGTAATCCCAATATAGGGAGTAAGTGCGCTGTTAGAAAAACTAACAAATAAAAGCCCACAAGCAATCACAATACAGGGAGCAATGCTGTAGTAGAAAAACTAGAGCTGAAAACTCAGAGTAGTATTTTTCCATATGGGATAACTGTTAAGAGAGCAGGTTCAGGAGATCAAAACTGGCTGGATCCAGATTTCCCAGACAGGAATAGTTATCAGTAGTATTTTCATTTGGTTTCATGCTAACCACAATCATTCCTTCTAATCTGGGGCTTTGGAAAGTGTCCGGGAAGGGGATTTTTTTTGGCACTGTGTGGCATGTGCAACTCAACCAGGCTGCTCTTTTGAGTTCCCTGGAGATGTGTGTTCTCTGCTTCTAAAACCACTTACTCTAGCCCAGTCACTACAAAGGGAAGAAAGACACCTGCTTTTTTACCTCTCTCCCCTGATGCTTTACAGAAATTTAAAAAGAACGCTCTGTAATAATTCAAGGAATGCAGGTACACATATTTTAATAATATTATTATTTTTCCTGATATTTTCTGATTTTCCTGATATTTTCCTTGGTATTTTAATAAACTTATTTCTAGTCTTTTACATATGTGAATGTTTATTCTTATTTATGTATTTTTTACAATGTTTGGATCATAATATAAATATTTATTCTTCCTATTCTCTTAGTTTAACATTGTATCAGGAACATTTTTGATGTTTAAGAATCTTTCAAAAACAGTTTAAAGGACAATATAATATTCCATTTTATAGATATAAGTTACTTGACCATTCCTCCAATATTGAACATTTAGGATACTTTCATTTTTTTGCACTATGCGTAAGGTTTTAAGAGACAGCTTTTTACATGAATATTTGACTGCTATCCTTAGTACAGATGAGGAGTGACATTATTGGATGAAAGTGCTTTCTGTCTTTTTTTTTTAAGTATTGCTAAATAGCTTTCTAGAAAGTTTTGCCAATTTGAAAGGAGTTGAAATTTCAGTAGGTTTTAGTTTTATTTAGCAGTGTTTTTTAATTTTTTTTTTTATTGAATTCTAGTGAGACTGGATTGATATTTCAAGAGTTCATTGATCACGTCTCTTTTTTAAAATTTTGTTAATTACCTGTTTGTGTTCTTTGTCGTTTTCTCAGTGCTGCTGCTATTATTTTTCTGACTGATTTGTAAGACACATACATAAATGTTTGTGTATATGTGTGCTTGTGTAAATATACACACACATGCACAGACATACCTCTATGTATACATGTATTTGAACTCTTTTTCAATTATTGCAAATGTGTTGTCTACTTTTTTTCAGTTTACAGAACTTTTATGTTCTATAAACACAGACATATTGATGTTTCCTTTGAGGACATCATCACATGCTTTTATATCTTGAAGTATTTTTTACTCAAAATCAAATACTCACTTATATTGTCTTCAAGTTATTTATGTGTACGATTTTTGCATGTAATCTACCTGAAATTAATTTTGGTGCTTTTTGTGAGGTGAGAATATAACTTGAGGGTTTTGTTTCCCCTTCAACAGGTAATTTTCCTAGGATTCAGTCCTACTTATACTGATATTTTAAGTGTGACAAAATTGTTTATATATTCAAAACTGTCTTGGGGCCGCCACCTATTCCATTCAGATGTTTGTATTTAAATTCTTTCTAGTAAATGAAACTGTCAAAACTTATTTCTATTTTGTCAACACTAGGACTATCAGTGTGAGAGACAAAAAATATCCTATTGTTTAAGGATTGGGCCAAGTTGTATTGCTGATTATGGATGTGATAAGACAACTGCAAAAACTTGCTGGGTCTCAGGAATGGCCTTGGTGGCCAAGCGGCTGAAATTTAATTCAGAAGAGTTGAGATTAGGATGGGCGACTCCACCTTAAAGCAACCAGAGAAGCTAGAATTCAAAGGGGTTAATCAAATAAAAATCTGCAGAAGAAAGCCAAGACCCAGGTACTGACAAGAACACTTATAAATTAAAGTTTGAAGAGATCAGACCAAACCTGAGCTCATCTTCACAGAACCAGGTGACAACAGGAGCCAAGGCATCTCAAAGAGCGGAAGATAGAATATGGGGTGGGGAAGAGCAGAGATTCAGGCTCATCTTCTAGGCTAGCATGGGGACAATGCATGGATGGAGAGAGTGGGTCCAGGGCAAGGAGCACCAATTTATTTGGGCATCTCGTTTGCAAAAACTTAACACCAGTTTATAATTCCTCAAGATACGGTGAATTTATTACAGAAAGCGGACCTGGATAATGTAAATGCCCCTCCCCTGCTTTTTTTGGTTGATACAAAGACAGAGTTTTGACTGAAATAAACAGAGGAGGATATCTGTCTCAGTTCACCTTCTTTGGCAGTGCCAGAAACTGATTCAAACGGAAAGAATGAAAACTGAAGCAGCTCATTTACCAGGAGGGTGCTAGTTATCGAAAATAAGAGAGTTTTCAATTCTGAAAAACAAGTCAATTTAACTAAACAGTCTTGTCAAAAGAAGATCACTTCCCCTATCTAAAGTACAGTAAGGAAGGGGCTATAACACAATGACAGAGAAACTTGCCAGTGTCTACTTCCTGCTGCAGTTTTGATGAGTCACTGGCATGGCACACAACTAGTCCCACAAGGCCACCACGCTGCACTGTCCACGCAAGAGCATTTCTGGGAGTGATAGGGAGTAATGGGTAGTGGCTGGAAATGCAGTCTTTGGTGTAAGCTGATCAAAGCTTGAGTCTAGCAATGCCAATAACTAGCTATCTGTGTGATCTTGAGTGATTTCCCTAAACTCTTCTGAGCTTCAGTGTCATCACCTGTAACATGGGCATAATAATTGTATTCACTTCATAAGGTTGTTGCAACAACTAAATAAGAAAATGCGTATGCACTATATATATTTAATTCAATTAAATATTAGATTGTGTTCAGAGGCAGTATAGTGAATGCAAGCAGTAGAACTAAACCTGGACTCAAACACCAGTTCTACTACTTGTTTACTCTATGGCTTCATCCCTCTATTCCCCCTTTAGAAAATGTCCATATTAATATAGTGACAACTATTCCATAAGACTGTTGTGAAGATTAAGTGAAATAATATGCACAGGCACTTGATAGTGCCTATCTCTGTAAAGACTGGCTATAGTTATTGCTATCATTTTAGTATCCAGAATGTAAAGCTAAAAATCCTCAGGTCAAAAGTCAATAAGAGACTGAAAACATGAAATAAGGGGAAATTTCTTTTCCTTTGGAAATCTACTATAACTAAAGCTGATTTTCTGAGTTGGTTTTCCCCTCTCTAATGGAAAATCCACATTGCAATAAAATGGATTCCTGTGGCAATGCTAGAGGCATTCAGCATGTAATCACAGACAAGGCAGCACCTCTAAAACAGCTGGGATGACACTTGCAAGGCTCTGCTGAGTTCATTCAGAGGGCACAGGATGTCTTTTCTCCAGACTGTGACAGCAGGCATTCTCTCTCAATGCTTTCTTAGGAATCCTGTGGGTGATTTCAGAGCTAGCAGCCAGGAAACATCTCTGGCTATGATAAGAATCCCAAGGAGACCTTAGGTGTCCTGATTCCTAGGGCCACGCATCTCTACCCACTCAAGATTTTAGTTTTAAATCCTTTCATCCATCCATCAAGCATTTATTTTTTAGTATCTAGGCTAGGGGCTAAGTGTAGAGTGGTGAACAAAACAAATTAGGGGCCGCGTGTGGTGGCTCATGCCTGTAATCCCAGCACTTTGGGAGGGCAAGGTGGGCAGATCACTTGAGGCTAGGAGTTTGAGACCAACCTGGGCAACATGTCAAAACCCTGTCTCTACTAAAAATACAAAAATTAGCCAGGCGTGGCGGGGGAATGCCTGTAATCCCAGCTACTAGGAAGGCAGAGGCATGAGAATCACTTGAACCCAGGAGGCGGAGATTTCAGTGAGCCAAGATCACACCACTGTAGTCCAACCTGGGCTACAGAGTGAGATTCTGTCTCAAAAAGCAAAACAAAACAAAAAACAAATTAGGTCCCTGACTCATAGAACTTACATTCTAGTGGGAGAGTCAAACATGAATCAGGTAAGCATACAGGTTAACATATAATTGCAAATCGTGATATAAGTACTGCAACTGAAAAGAAGGGGATTGATTATGTCTATCTGTAGGGGAAGACTTCCCTGAAGAAGGGGCATTTAAGCTTATATGAAGCACGAAGCCAACTGTGGTGACTCACGCCTTGTAATTCCAGCATGTTGGGGGACCAAGGCAGGAGGATCATTTGAGGCCAAGAGTTCAAGACCAGCCTGGCCAACATAGCAAAACCCTGTCTCCACCAAAAATACAAAAATTAGCCAGGTGTGGTGGCAGGCGCCTGTAGTCCCTGGTACTTGGGAGGCTGAGGAATGAGACTTGCTTGAACCCAGGAGGTGGAGGTTGCAGTGAGCCCACATCTCAACATTGCACTCCAGTCTGGGCAATAGAGCAATACTCTGTCTCAAATAAATAAATAAATAAACAAACAAATATGAAGCATGAGATATAAGAAGCACCACCAGCTTTGAGTATAAAATCTTCATGAACATTGGCTTGGAGAAAGCTGCCACCAGGTTGAAGAAATTACCAATACTGCGCACCAGAAGTTATGCCGCCACTGGTGAGCCCCACGCCAGCCAACCAGAGACCCCTGGGTATCTGAGCTTACCAGTTCTTCATTAAAGGAGGCAAAGGTGAAGGCAAATACCAGTTTAGTCCTGCCTACCACGAGGAAGGAAGGCAAAGTGTGTAGTCATGAATACTTTTCCGTGAGCCTATTCCTCCTTCAGCACCTAATATGTGTGTCTCATAAAAAGGGTGCTTTTTGGAGAATGACTAGCACAAAGCTTTGTCAATATAAATCACAGAAGTTTCAGTGGTTGCTGAAGATGGAGGATATGGGTTATAAGGTGGGCAGGATGGTCCCTACAACCTGCATAGGAACAGTCTCCAGGGGGAGAAAGGAATGAAATCTCAATTCCTATATAAGCTACACAGACATGAAGATGTTTCTCCCAAACCCTCTATTTTCTACCAGTTTAAATCCAGCACATTCCTCAGAAGCCAATTCAAGACTGGCCTCATTCCATGAAACTTCCCTACATCCCAGAGCATGTCATCTGCCCCCACAGTATCATCCTTCCACCGCACTGTGCTGCATTGTTGTCGAGTCACTCAGTGAATTATTTTCTTGCCCACTCAATAAGATGATATACTCCTCAAGGACTAGGACTATTCCCTTACTTCTTTTGTATTCCCCACAGTGCTGTGCTTACTATTGTGCCCCACTCTAGGCACTTAACATATCAATGCCTGTTGGGTAAATGAATGCTTTAATTAATCCATATATCTGTAAGATTTCAGTAGGTGGGGAAAATAAAAAGAAGTGGCTCTGAGTATAACAAGATTGAGCCATCCCTGGCTGGGGCTGGATAGTTATCTCTAGGAGAGTGTTTAATACTGTATATTGGTTCTTATTTAAACAGAAGGCTTAGGGTCCTATATCTGGAGATTTTCATCTGTCTAGGGTAATTGAAGGGCACCTCTGCCTGGCAATAAGTGATGATCTAGGAAGACCTTTCAAAGCCCTTTCCATTTCTAATTCTGATTCTGTAGATTCGGATGTGTTACCATCTCAGTCCAGATAGTACTTGGTGTGAATGTGAGCCAGTCCTTACAACAGTCCCTGAACCATCTCTGGCAAAGATGCTCTGGAAACTCCAGACCCCTCTCTGAGCTCTGGAATGGAAGATACACCCCAGCCCCCACCAAATCAAAGCATATTCCAAGGACCACCAGAGTGCAGCCATTGGTTTAGCCTCATTAATGCTGGGCTTCTATGAAAGAGTAGGGAAGAAAGAGGATTGTTGCATTAAACTATTTGTCTAAAAATGAAACAAGGAAGATTCAGCCCAGAGTGCAGTGCTGCTTTACTTTCTTCCTGCTTTAATGGAGGTACTGCATGAGGTAATCTTTTAAGAAAGTCTTAACGGGTTGGAGTAATTTTATTGTACTTTTATTATTATTCTCATTTAGAAGACTCGGCTCTTTTATTCCCAGCTGGGATTAAAGGGCTCCTTTCTATTTACTTCTAACAAGCTTTAATATAAAACATAGGAACATAAAACTTGCCTCTCTAAAGACGCCAATAGCCCATCAAATCTGATGTCACTGGCTCAGAAGACACTGAAACAAAAGGCCAGTCTCTGCCAAGCCAGGCATCTCACACAGCCCAGCAGCAGCAAGACCGCCGGACAGGAAGGTCTGAGCCTCCACGCATAAAGCATCCATCACTCCCTGGACTAACCCCAGCACAAAGGACTCGGTTTTCTCCCATTAGGCAGCACGATATGCCCTCTTACAGACCCCTTGTCACACTCTATGACCTCCTCGGTTGGTGTGGTCTTTGTTTCCTGCTCTCATTTCAAAATGACTCAGCTGGCATAGCATTGAAGCCCAGCCAAGTTTTTAATTTAAAAGTTGCCCCTCTCTTGAAAGCCTTGGGTGAGTTTGCTGCTAGGCCGGTACCATGCTTTAAAGCTATAAGCAGGCATTGTTTTCATAAGTATTGTCTACCTGTAGAACAGCTTGGAATTATTTTGCTCACTTTGGCTTTTCTAGTCTCACTTGGCACCTTCTCCAGTCTGTCTGGTCCCCTCAACTCTAAAACCCCAGTTGGAGTTCAGTGAAATCAATTCACCGACGAAGGAAGAAAGTGTTTAGAGACACAGAGTTCCCCCACGCAGCAGTCACTGGCAGCATAAATCACAGGAAACTATAGGAAGGGGCAGCGAAAACCCAGTGAGCTTAGTCCATTATGTATTCAGCCTGGAATAATGACCTCTAATTTATTTTAGCTACGTTGCTCTTTGGGAGGGATGCCCTAATCTCAGTCTGAAGATTTCAGAATATTTTTCAGTTGTTCTTCTTGCCTTTATACCCAGGAATATGGCTTATTCTCTATCTGTGGAGTAGTTAATCTACTCAGACATTTCCCCCTACATCACCATCTGTTCTACCTTGAATTTTTTACCTCTTCACACTATCCCAGCCTTAGCCTGCTCTGCTGGCTCATTCAGTGATCTTTAATTTCTCCTCTGCCTTTATGTCTGGTTGCTTATGTTTTGGGGCAGACAATAGAGGTGATATAGGCCATTATTCATGAGTAGCTTCAAGGGTAATGTGAGAAATGCCTCATCTCCTGACCTCTTTTAGCATAAGAATTGCTGATAAAATTCTGAACTGAAAAGAAAAGTTCTTCTAAGAAAAAATATTAGAGAGCTACTCACTCTGGAGCAACTTCTTGGAGAAAAGACCTGAGGTGGGGAGGGCATCCATAAAAATGTTAAAAAATAAAATGAAATAAAAATGTTTCACACAAAGGAGAATATTGATTATCATTGAGATCACCAGTTTATTACAATCCATAACAGCATCTGGGAATGGCAACGAAAATTCAAAAGAACTAAAACATCATGACAGCCAACAGTTGAATGGGACTATCTCCAAACCTAATAGACTAGGGGTCTCTCACAGGAAGCTGAGTGTGCCCTTTTGGTTTCCCTCTCCTCACCTCCATTCCATCAGCCTCAGATGAGCAATGGCATCTCAGAAAATATGCAGTAGGAGAAAGAAACTCAACTACCTACCTGCGACCCCATTCCTCTCTACGCGCTCTGGAGTGGCCAGTAAGAGAAACGTGCAGCCCCAGTGAAATGTCCGAAACTGTGGCTCTTAGAGGAACTTTATCCAACAATTACCATTGTGTAGTAAAATCCTCTGGTCTCTTCAGACACAGACAAAACTAAGCAATTTCTCACTACCCATTCTCCCTGGGACATCTTTTCCACAGCTGAAGCTTCAACTCTCCACTTCGCCAATATTGCTCATTTATATTCTCTTTGCCATCCCAAGTCTCTCTCCAGAATGCCAAATACTTCCAAAGCCCTGCTAGACTTTTGCCAATGGCCCCCAGGAAACTAAAATTCAACATAGCTAAACAGAACTCCTCATCAGTACTTAACCCTATATGGCTGGTGTTGACGATAGCCGACCATTCACCCAGTCACCAAAGCCAGAAATCTGGGAGTCACCCCAACTCCTTCCTTCTAAATGGCTCTCCCCTCCCAATAACCAATCCTCCCAAATATATCCAAAAGATCTCACCAATCTGAGTCACTTTTCCAGTGCCTTTGCTGTAGTCTTAATGTGTGTCTTCAGTTTCTCTTGCCTAGATGATGGTAGCACCTAAAACCAGCTTCCAGTAATCACACTCTCCAACCCTTTTCTATATAAACAACAAAGTGCTGTCTTTAAAAAAAAAAAAAAAAAAAAAAAGAACATGTCATTTTATGTTCGAAATCATGCAATGTTACTGTGTTGCTTTCAAGACAAATAAATGTTCATCCCTTTGGTGTGGCATACAGATTTCTTCACAATCTGACTCCAGCCCACTTCCTTCAACTCAACTTCTGCCAAAGCCTTAGATTCTCACTGTGCTTTAGCTATGTGGAGACACTTTCATTCCCTGGATGTTCTCTCACAATTCTTTACACTCTGTGCACCATTCCCTCTTTTCGTCCTGTCCTTCCTTCCTCTGGCCTTTTGTCTAAGTAATGCCAGCTCATCAGTCAGAACCCAGTTCAAGGATAACTTTGCCAGACTCCCCTGGCATTTGAGTGCTTCCTTCCTTGTGCACACCAAAGCACCTTGCTTTCATTATTCACCTGGAAACAAAATTATTAAATGCCTGTACATTGTTTATTTTTTATACATCTGACTTAGGCACTACATGTGAGCTCTCCAAGTGTAAACACTATACCACTCATATTCCAGTTTCCCTCATGTTTAACAGAGTGCTTAGCCCAGAGTAGGTGCCTATAAGAACATAGTAAATGAAAATACTTGTCATATATAGACCCAGGGTTAAAACCAATGTTCCATTCTTCCCCCGAAGAAATTCTCTTTCTGGTCTCCCACCCAGATCTTAGAAAACAGTACAGTGTATGACTTTGAGCACTACCCTGAGTTAGAACACCTAGGTTCTAGGCCAGGTTTGTCATCAGGAATGTGTGAGATCTGGAGCAAAGCACCAAATAAACAGCCAACATATGTTCAACATTGATTACGTGACAGATTCCCTGCTAAGCATGCTACATGCATGATCTTTTTTCCTCACAGCTACCTGAGGCAACAGATGTTAATATCATGCACATTTTACAGATGATGAATTTAAGTAACTCAAACTCATGTTTGATGCCATCTCCCTTCATCTGGGTTACAGAGAGATCAAATGAGACTTGGTGTATAACACAGCTCTGTAAGCTATAGAGATCTACAGAAACGTAAGTCACCATAATTACAGAAAGCAACGAAGATTGTCTAAGTGTGATTGAAGTTTTGTGATTACAGTGAAAAATAAGATGTAAAGATTGAAGCCAGGCACAGTGGCTCATGCTTGTGATTCCAGCACTTTGGGAGACTGAAAGGGGCACATCACTTGACCCTAAGAGTTCAAGACCAGCCTAGGCAACATGGCAAAATTCCATCTCTACAAAGCATACACAAATTAGCTGGGTGTGGTGGCCTGCACCTGTAGTCCTAGCTACCCGGGAGGCTGAGGTGGGAGGATTGCTTGAGCCTGGGAGGTTGAGGCTGCAGTGAGCTGAGATGACATCACTGCACTCCAGCCTGGGTGACAGAGCAACACCCTGTCTTAAAAAAAAAAGAAAGAAAGAAAGAAAAAAAAAAGATATAAACTTTTTCTTAGACTTTGTCTAAAAATAAATAAAGATTTGAGACAGAGCGAGACCCTGTCTAAAATAAAAGATATAAAGATGTTAAAAGATATTCAGATCCATCATCTTGCACACCTGAATTCAGAAGGCTCAGCTGAAATGAACCCCCAAATCAGAGATATATTGTCAAATCACAGGCATAGGAACTCAATGTGTCCAAACCCTTCTCATTTTCCAATGGAGAAAAAGCCACACCCAGAAGCCACACAGCTAATCTGTAGAAACCCAGGACTCTTTAGTCAAAAACCACACTATTTGTCCCAGTAGAAATAGAATATGAGGTTCAGAGAGCGGGACTGATAGAGCTGAGTGTCCAAGTGAGAGAGCGCCCGAGTATTTCAGAGCCAACATTGAGCTCAATACATGCGTCTGATGTCTCTCCTCCCAGACGTTGTGAATGAACACATCTGTCCTTACCAGGCATCCAACCAGTACCACATCCAACAGCCCCAACATATAAAAAACAGAAACGACATGTATCCAGGAAATTGAGTTTAATGAAAAGCATTAGGATGTAATAGAAAGAGTAAAGACTTTTGAACCAAAAGATGTGGGTGGAAATCCTAACTCTACCACTTACTGGCTCTTTGGTAATTGAGCAAACCACTTTTCTGAACTTTGACTTTCTCACCTCTAAAATGAACAAAATGATACCCCTTTATTGAGGGAATAAAATATTTGCCACTGTGTTCAGTATGTTTTGGCTTCTCTTCTATTCATTAAGGTGTGTTGATATAATACATGAGCCTTGGCCAATTTGCAAAGCCACAGTATAATTTCATTTTTTTTACTTTTAGGAAGTGACAGTGTTTGTCTGGTGTAACTACATATAAATGTAGATACCTCAAAGACATTAAATATGTTTCTCCTTTTTCTTGTCACAAGTATCAAGTCTACATTCAGCCAACAGGAGTGCCAAGAACATCCTTATTGAATGATAGATTTAGTGTGTGGTTTAGTGATGCTAAGTCCTCCTGCGTGACTCTCAGAAGTCTAAAAAGAATGATCAAATGTGGTGAAGAAAAATTAACACCAGTTTAATACACTTTCATGCCATATCCTACTGCAGGTAGTGAAGAAGAGTCTGGGCTCTGAAATCAAACCAACGTGGGTTCAAATTTCACTCCAGTATATACTAGCTGTCTGGTCTTGGGCAAGTTATTTCTATTTAGTCATGGAATTTTCTTATCTGTAGAATGGGCAGAATAATAGAACCTACTTTATAGACAGGAGGAGAATTAAATTAATGGATGTGAAGGAGTTAGCACCAGCCCTGAAACATTGCAAGAGCTTAATAAATGCAAGCTGTTGTCAATACTTACTTTAGACACATTGTTAAGTGGGGAAAGAAAACATTAAAATAAAAGAAATCTAAACCTAATTTGATTGAAATAGCTCTGTTTTTGTTATCCTTTAGTTCTGCTAATTTGTTAGTTGGTATAAAATACTATAGGGTGCTTTGTATGAGGAATTTCTCAAGAAGGTACCCTTGTTCAGATGTTCTTCCATGTTTCTCAAATTCCATCATCTAATCTTAGTCTACCTTCATCTATTATGAAGCCTTTGAAATACAACCTAATGACACCGACTCCTTGACTCTATGAAACGTTCCTGGAATCACCAGGGAAAGATGGCAATCTGTTCCAATGATGCCTAATTTAATAATGAAGTTCTAAAGACGACTCCATTGATTCAAGGCCCCATCAATGAGTTTCCTTTTGTAGCCATACATATTTAGACAATGCCTACTACTTCCTATTTGAAGCAGCTGTAGATTTGTGAAACCAGCACTCAAATTGTCATCAGGAGATTTGAAGTTCAAACCTCACTCTCTGCTCACTTTAACTTTGGTGGAGGTGCTTTATCTCACCGAGCCTCATCTTCCTGATGTGAAAATGTATATAATAACATCCGTGTAATGGAATATATTCAGCTCTAAAAAGAAATGATCTATCAAGCCAGAAAAAGGCATGCAATCGTAAATGCATAATGCTAAGCGAAAGAAGTCAATCTGAAAAGGCTACATACTGTATGAGTCCAGCTACGTGACATTCTGGAATAGACAAAACTATAGAGACAGTAAAAGATCAGTGGTTGCCAGGGGCTGGGGGGAGGGAGGGATGAATAGGCAGAGCACGGAAGATGTTTAAGGCAGTGAATCTATTCTTTATGAGACTATAATGGTGGGTACCTGTCATTATACATTTGTCAAAACCCATAGAATGTACAACACCAGGAGTGAACCCTCATGTAAACTATGAACTTTGGGTGATAACGATGTGTCAATGTAGATTTATTGGTTGTAACAAATGTACCATTTTAGAGGGGGTTGTGGATGAGGGGAGTCTGTGTATATGTGGGGAGAGTGGGTATGTGAGAGCTCTCTGTACTTTCCACTTAATTTTTCTATGAATTTAAAAGTACTCTAAAAAATAAAGTCTATTTTTTACAAAATGCATGTAAACTTGCTCACAGAGCATCTAGAACATTGTGTGTGCTCACTAAATGTCGACTGAATCTAAATGTTCCCTCTATATAGCCTGTTGGATTGTAAATTCCAAGAAGGAAGGCATCACATATGACCAGAGCATTCTAGAAAACACCTAGCAGAATTCTAAAAACAATCAGTCACGAAATGTTCATATTATGAGGATAATGATTCTGTCATAATTTTGCAGGCTAGATTGTATACATGCACTATCTTCTTAATCTATGCTTCTTCAGGAAGCATGCCTTTTTAAAATAATTAAGATAATATTTTTAAATGAATTCACTTGTCACTGGTAGACACCAACACACCACACACATATAAAAGAATTAGGGCTAGGATTAGTGAGATGAGCGAGGTACTTGCATCAAGTACAAATAAAGGTGGAACCAAAAATCTCAGTAAATCCAGATAAATAATGTATTGCATTAAAACATTTTGTTACTTTATAAAACATGTAAAATACATTATTACATTTAATGCGATATGTATTATAAAAAACATGATTCGTGCAAAAAATTCATGATGAATATAATATCTTTTTTTAATACAGAATCAAAATAACTAATTATTTCCCTTTGACTTAGTTTTCAACATGGCTTGGTCCAGCACTAAAATGGCACTGAGGCACCTGCCTCAGATATTTCACTAAGGTAAAGATTAAATAGCTCTTATTCAGTGGTGTCAGGTGCGTTGGTGGTACTGGATGAATTACTGGCACTTTCTTTTGAAGACCAGATATTTCCCAATAAGGTCCAGAATTATTCTTTAACTTTTCACTGTTGCCCATTAGAAGACACGTTTTAGAGGGTGATTTTAATAAAACACTAAAACCCAAAAGCCATGAAACTAACCGTCTCCAATTTCTAACTCCAGCTCTTACTCTCCTCCCGTAATACTGTGGAATAGTTTACTGGCCCTCTTCATTTTCTTATAGCCAAGACACTTGTACTCAGATTCATAATATATTCTAGGTCTTTGACTTGGACCTAGTCAATGGCTTGGTCAGTGGCTTACCTAAACATGAGTACTGAAATTAAATGAATGGCAGAAGTTCATGGTTCTTCTGGTTACTTCCTAAAACATGATGAAAACAGTGACGAACGGGGAGTAAGTAAGTGTGAGAATCAGTATGTTGGGGAGGCTAGTGGGAGGAACAGTTTAAAGGGAGGGTATCAGAGAACCCCTATGATCTCACATTTCTAAAGGATACCTTGTCTCATTTGTAAACAAACACAACCCTATAAGAACAATTTGCTAACCCACTCTCCTTCCTGTGGAGATGATTCAACATTCATTCAACTGATGTTTCCTGAGCTCTTGTTATGGGCAAGGCATCATGCTTCAAACTATTCAGGACACAAAGGAAACGTGTTGGTGTGCAAAATGCAGCACTGGAGTTCCTAAGACTTGCAAACTAATAGAAAAGATAAAATATAACAAGAGCCTCTTTGCAGTGTATAACACTTTCACATAAATATCATTTTTACACTTGATCTTTATCCTACTCTAACAAGGGTTAGCTAGGCATCCACACCCTCATTTCAAAATTGAAGAAATCATTCCAAAAATGGTGACACTAGAGCTACATCATAACTAATGCTATGTCTTCTTTGATATAAGGCAGTACATGACAAGTTTGAAGTGAGTAGGATAAATCACCTAAGTGTTGTAGATTAGAAATGATAGGATTATTTTTGAATGGTGTGGTACAAAAAGGAATTACAAAGTGGGTGTGAAAAAAAGAGCAAGGCCAGGCAAAAGAATGTGGAGAAAGAGTGGTAGTGGGGAGGACAGAAAGGAAGAAGGTAGACATTTCTATGCAAGGGGACTGTCCCAGGCAAACCATAGAGGTAGGCAATCACCAGGTGCCTCTTGGGATAGTCAGCAATCAGATAACTACAGCACAAAGTTTGACTTGGGAAGTGGTGTTAGACAAAGCAGTAAAATAATGTCATGGAGAGACTGGGAAGCCTTACATATCAAGCTAAGGAGGTTGGACTTTATTGGATAGAGAAAAAAGAGATTAAATGTTTACACAGAAAAGTGGTACAAATGTTAATTTTAGAAAGATTAATCTGCTAATACATTGGATGCGGTGTGGTTTGGTGGAGAGATACTATTCTGAATCAAAGAAAACTTGTTACGAGGCCATTTCAGGCGTCTGAGTAACAAGATCCTGACTTAGTGATGGAAATGAAGAAAAATAAAAGGGAGTTGGTGCCAGAAAACCTGGTTTCAATTCTCTTCTACCTTCTCCATTTCCAAATGGACAGTGGAAAACGAATGCTGACCCATTTTTCGATGCATATTTTAACTAATCAAATATTAGAATTCACTATATGCCAGACACTATATTAAGCATCAAGATACCAAGGTGAAGATCAGTCCTTGCCTTTGAAAGGACCATGAGAATGAGAAAGAAAGAGCAACCAGATGTCATGGGAGAGTCAGGGAGGTCTTCATAGAAGGATAGATGCTTGAAGTGATTCATGCAGTATGAGTAGTGCTGTGAATAAAATTGTGTCCCCCCAAAAATTACGATAATATTTTGAAATCCTGGCCGGGCGCGGTGGCTCAAGCCTGTAATCCCAGCACTTTGGGAGGCCGAGGCGGGCGGATCACGAGGTCAGGAGATCGAGACCATCCTGGCTAACACGGTGAAACCCCGTCTCTACTAAAAAAATACAAAAAACAAAACTAGCCGGGCGAGGTGGCGGGCGCCTGTAGTCCCAGCTACTTGGGAGGCTGAGGCAGGAGAATGGCGTGAACCCGGGAGGCGGAGCTTGCAGTGAGCTGAGATCCGGCCACTGCACTCCAGCCTGGGCGACAGAGCGAGACTCCGCCTCAAAAAAAAAAAAAAAATATTTTGAAATCCTAACTGCTAATGTGACTGTACTTGGAGATAGGGCTTTTAGGAGAATGATTAAGGTTAAATAAAGCCATAAAGGTGGGGTCCTAATTCAATAGGATTCTTAGGCCTTATAAGAAGAGGAAGAGCCAGGCGCAGTGGCTCAAGCCTGTAATCCCAGCACTTTGGGAGGCCGAGACGGGCGAATCACGAAGTCAGGAGATCAAGACCATCCTGGCTAACACGGTGAAACCCCGTCTCTACTAAAAAATACAAAAAAACTAGCCGGGCAAGGTAGCGGGAGCCTGTAGTCCCAGCTATTCGGGAGGCCGAGGCAGGAGAATGGCGTAAATCCGGGAGGCGGAGCTTGCAGTGAGCTGAGATCCGGCCATTGCACTCCAGCCCGGGCGACAGAGCGAGACTCCGTCTCAAAAAAAACAAAACTAAACTAAACTAAACTAAAAAAGAAGAGGAACAGAGTGGGGGTGGGAGGAGAGAGATTGCCAAACACACACACCAAGGAAAGGCCATGTGAACTCATAGCAAAAAGGCAGAAGTCTACAAACCAGAAAGAGAGGTCTCAACCAGAAACCAACCCTGGCAGTTCTTGATCTTGGACTTTCTAGCCCTCAGAATTGTGAGAAATAAATTTCTGTTGTTTAAGCTGCCCAGTCTATGGTGTTTGTTATGGAAGCCCAAGCTGACACATATAAGCAGGAAGTTTCTGAGGCAGAATATAAGGAGTTAGTGTACTTTGCAAAGAGGGAAGAGGGTGGAGGTATGCAGGGAAAAAGAAAGAGATAATATGGAAAGATGTTAAAACAAAATGGCATAGTGCATTTTAAGAACTCCAAGTAACTTGGTAGGACTGAAATGCTTCAACATTCATTCAACTGATGTTTTCTGAGGTGGATTTGAAGACATGAGAAGAAGCCCGGTAGGATAGCAAGAAGGGGCCATATTGTCAACACTAAAATGTTGGGACTTGTTTTGGGAAAGGAAGCGAGGCCATTTTAGGATCTTTAGCAGGACAATGGCATGCTCAGAGAAATGTCTCAGAAAGATAATTCCAATAGCAGAGTGAAGAACGGATAACAGGAGATCAAGGCTGGAGGCAGGGAGCTGATTACGGGAAATTTATCAGTCATCCAGACAAGAGCAAATGAGAAGGTAGGGCTGTAGAAGAAGCAGTGACTGAGAGTGATATTTAGGAGGAAGAATCATACACTCCTTAAGGAACATTGCAAAATCTGCTAACCACGGAAGACAAACACCTTTTAACTTGTCTGCCCGCTTCAATCATCTGAAGTTTCTTGGAATTTCCTAAAATATTGCCTTGACTATCTGCAGCCAGACCTGGCCTCAGAGGGGGCCATGGCCATTGACTAACACCATTTGCCATGGGCGTGTCAGGGAGGTGTGGTGACTGACAGAGTGACTGCCAATCCACTCTCCTTTGGAGCAAGATTAACCTGAAACAAGATACATTAACACAATTCAAGTTTCTTTTAAGGACCTCTATACGAGAAACACATGTTTTATCATAAAAAGCATTCCAGGGCCTCACAATCCTGATTGTTAAAAGAAAAGCTTAATCTCTGAAAACTCTTCTTCCCTCAGACCTCTTTTCCATAAGCAATAATTCTCATCTACTGAGTCTTTCCTTCAGAGCCTTATTCTTCTTTGTCACAGCTTTCTTGGAAGATTACAGCTGCTGCTAACCAGTCAGATGTCTCCCCAGCCATTCACCCTGAATCCTTCCTTTCTTCCTAAGTCTATGAGAATAACTGTGATCACAGTCTGTGCCCTGTGCCCTCTGTCCTGCTCCACATTGACAATGGTCTGACTATGAAAGCCCTCTATCTCCTTGTGGCCTGATCATATTGCTAGTAGCCTCTGGTCTCTTTGTGCTTACCACACATGATCATGGCCTACTATGGGGCTAGCTAACCTCAGCTAGAATTTTCCCTCCAGCTTCCTGTCTGTAGTATCACATCCTTCCCCTATTTCCAAGCTAATATTCAAGATTTATTTTTCTGGGAAAGACTTTCTTCTATGACATCCCCAGTCAACACACACACACACACACACACACACACACACACACACGTGTAATGTAATGCTGTTGCATTATCAAAGCCACACCTCTTTCATAGTAATGCATAGAATAAAGAACAGGATCACTTAATGGTTAAAAGCTTGACATCTGGAGTCAGATGGCCTGGGTTATAATCCTAGATCCGCCCTTCATTGAGTGAGTTATTTACAATTGCTGTGATTCAGTTTCCTCATCTGTATCATGTAGATCATAATAGTAGAGTATCCACCTCATTGATTTGTTGTGAAAATTGAATGAGTTAACATATGCAAAATGCCTGGAAAAGTGCCAGGCACATGACTGGCTATAAATGTTTCTAGTATTATTACTGCTATAGTGCAGTGGTTAAGAGCAGGGTGTTGGACCTCTCTGAATTTCAGTTTCTTTATTTAAAATATGGATGGAAAATACATATTTTATGAGCTCACATGAAGATGAAATGAGATCATGTCAAAGATTTTAGCATAGAGCAATCAATCAATTGCATTAATTATTACAATTATTGTTATTATAACTCGATACTGTCCACATACTAAATGAACTTGTATTGATTTTCTAAAATGCCCAGACTGTCAGAAACCTCCGAGACTGTTGACTTCGATCTCTTCCTTTGCACAGGGACCTGTCTAATAGAAAGTTGACATGACTTGGCAAGGCTGCACTTCCATATGGTGAGTCAGAACTAGAACTCAGTCCTGTTGACTCCCAGGCCTTCTTCCCACCACATCTCACGGCATGGCACAGTTTGTCTTTGTTCTCCTCTGTGTGCTTCTAAACAGCACAGTGCACACAAACTAGAACTTTCTTTCTTTACTTGTAACTTCTATTGTAAGTTTGGGGTACATGTAAAGGTTTAATACATAGATATATATGTGTCACGAGGGTTTGTTGTACATATCGTTTTATCACCCAGGTATTAAGCCCAGTACCCGATAGTTATCTTTTCTGCTCCTCTCCCTCCTCCCACCCTCCCCGCTCAAGTAGACCCCAGTATCTGTTATTTCCTTTTTGTTTTGTTTTGTTTTGAGATGGAGTCTCACTCACTCTGTCACCCAGACTGAAGTGCACCACCTCAGCATACTGCAGCCTCCACCTCCTGGGTTCAAGAGATTCTTGTGCCTCAGCCTCCCTAGTAGCTGGGGTTATAGGCACGCACCACCACGCCTAGCTAATTTTTGTATTTTTAGTAGAGACTGGGTTTGTCCATGTTGGTCAGGCTAGTCTTGAACTCCTGACCTCAGGTGATCCACCGCCTCGGCCTCCCAAAGTGCTGGCATTATAGGCATGAGCCACCATGCCTGGCCTGTTATTTCCTTCCTTATGTTCTTAAGTTCTTATCATTTAGCTCCCACTTATAAGCAAGAACATGCAGTCTTTGGTTTTCTGTTCCTGTGTAAGTTTGCTAAGGATAATACCCTCCAGCTCTATCCATGTTCCCACAAAAGACATGACCTTGTTCTTTTTATGGCTGCATAGTATTCTATGGTGTATATGTACCACATTTTCTGTATTCAGTCTGTCATTGACAGGCATTTAAGTTGATTCCATGTCTTTGCTATTATGAATAGTGCTGCAATGAACATTTGTATGCATGTGTCTTTATGGTAAAATAATTTATATTCCTCTGGGTATACACATCCAGTAATGGGATTGCTGGGTTGAATGGCAGTTCTGCTTTTAGGTCTTCGAGGAATCTCCATACTGCTTTCTACAATGGTTGAAATAATTTACGCTACCACCAACAGTGTGTATGCATACCCTTTTCTCTGCAACCTTGCCAGTATCTATGATTTTTTGACTTTTTAATAACATCCATTCTGACTGATGTGAGATGGCATCTCATTGTGGTTTTGATTTGTATTTCTCTAATGATCAGTGATATTGAGCTTTTCTTCATATGCTTGTTGGATGCATGTATGTCTTCTTTACCTTTTAAGTTCTTCTGTGTCCCTGTTCATATACTAAATCCTCTCGCACACACCTGCCAAAGACCTGCTACAGTTCTCAGTGCACAGGATGTGCTCAAGTATGGCAATGACCTTCTTTAACATTTTAACATTTGCCATTTGAAGCCTTATCATAAGGAATCTTTATATATGTGTGAATATGTGCAATGTCATATTTGTGTCTGTGATGAAAACAATAGACTTATTCCCGAGTGCAGCATTTTATTTTCCCTATGTTCTGGCTAGCAGTGTTCTATTAAACAATACACTGCCTCCTGTCTAAAGCTATAAAAGAGGCATAGACAACAATCTTAAAAGCAGGTGGGGCTGGTTCCATGTCATTTGTGTAGCCAAAAAGTTCCCCTCAGCTGCTACAAATTCCGTAGAACCATCAAAAGTAAGTTCTGATCATGGAATAGTATGTCCAACCCAATCCAGTAATTTACAGTCTTCTCGACTAACACAATCCTTCTTTACCAGATTCCTCATTATTCCCAGTGTCACCTGCGCCTTTCTGCACTATGCAGAGAAGGTTCTGTCATTCGAGTGGAGTGTCCACGTGATGGGTTTCATTTTATTCTTTTCTTCTCTTCTGTTCTATTTCTTTCCCTTCTCTTTCCTTTCCCACCTCATTCTCTCTGTTTCTCACTTTTTTCTTCTTCATTTCTTTCTTTCTCCCTCCCTCCTTTCCTTCCTTCCTACCTTCCTTTCTCCCTCCTTCTCTCCCTTTCTTCTTTCTTCCTTCTGTTTTTCCCACCTGCCTGCCATAACATAACAGTCATGTCTTGCCTGAAAGGACAATGATTAATAGCATTTCCTTATATTTGTATAGTTTTTTCAAGTACTGTCCTTTATCCATTTCAACTATTTCCTTTGTCTTCTCACTTGATCCTTCACACCAGCCCCCATGAAATGAAGCAGAGCAGCCATTTCTAAAATTACTGAAAAGGAGGTTACACGGTGAGTTAGTAACAAAGCCAGGAAAAGGGGCCATGCCACTCATTTGTTTATCCATTCATTTATTCATATGGAGTTCTGCACTGTAAAATTCGTTACAGGTGCTGACGGGGAGCCAGACTTCATGCACACCAGAGTTCTGTACCAGAGGGCCTCACCAGCGCCAGGTGCTCCTTCCCAGCACAGAGAAGTCAGTTAGGTGGGACTTTTCATAACAGTTACTAAGAAGTAGGAAAGGAATGTCTGGAAAAGTGCAGACTTTCCATGTCTATCCTAATCCATTGGTAGGACCAACCACAGGAAGTGCTAAGTACCCTCCTGTCTCCAGCATCCCTCATCAAGCCGGAGATCCTTTATTTCTCCCCATTGTCTCTCTGTATATCTATTACAATATGCACAACACTTCAATCCATTTATTTATATATCTGTTTATCTTGAATAGCTAAACTACTAGCTCCTGAACATTAACACTTAGCTCAACACCCAACACACTGTGTGTGGGCACCTAGACATTTTGTGTGAGTGAATTAATGAATGAAATTCAGGATTGTACTATACCATACTTCCTCCAGAATATAGCAGGAACCTGGAGGCAGAAGAGCAGTACACTGACTGTGTTGGCCTCTTTCCTTCTGCCCCTGAAGTCTAAACTAAATGACATTGGGTCTGATTTTCCTGGTCAGACTTAGTAAGGGACTTGTTATGGGCAACAGTCGAGGAGGACTTCATGTTTGGCTCTCTGCTGATTTGGAGACAAAGAGGCAAAGGGGAACAGTTCTGATCAAAACATTTAATTATCTAGACTGTCCTAAGACATAAATTATTCCTGCAGATATCTCTAAATGCTTCAAAAATATTCAGAGTAACAGATTTCCACTTATAAGTTATGAAGTTTAAGAATGGTTAAGTACTCTCTTTAGTCTGAAAAAATAGCATTGCTTCTAAAGGAAGCTAACTATCTCTAGAAGAACAACTTTAACAATGGGGGAATCTGTCCCCACACTTGGGCCAATGTTTATGGCAAATCATCAAGCTCATTAAAACTCCCAGAGAAGAAAACAAAGAGGATGGCACTTGGTCCTTGATTAAGGCTTTGCCATTGAATCCTTCAGCCTCCTACCACTGCTTCTAGCTGTCAATTTCAGAATTTGAAATGGGGGAAAAGAGGCTCGTGGGTGTACAGAAAAACTTCCTTGTGAAGCAGGGCAGTTTCCTCACACTCTGACCACAATAAAATACCATTAACTTACAAAAGGCGCAGGCTGCAAAGCTGGAGAGAAGGAGAACTGTATTCCCCGAGACAGCCTGAAACATGCAAAAAAATGGAGATGAATTTGCTAGAGAATGCAAATAAGATGGCCTGTGTGTTGAAGCCCCAGGAAAACAGAAAAAGATATAAATTATAAAACTGTTTATACTTAATGCACAAATCTCTCCAGATGAGGCAGCCCTAAAACATTTCCACAAGCTAGTGATGGAGAAAATTTTTTAAAAAGCAACTTTTGCAGAAACCCACAAGTGAGTACTTGATCTTGCTCAATTTCCATTTGTTTCTTTAGGAACTTTTTTCCATAAACGCAGGCCTGGGAGCCAAGCAGTACGTGCAAAGGGCTCATCTTCCAAGGGCCCAGGGACCTCCATGTTCCGTTCTCATGCCAAGGAAAACACAGACGGAGAAAATGATCACCTCCAGAGGACTGCTTTTCATCACTGTACTCCACATCAGGGGGAAGTGTGTATTCACAGAGTCCCAGGGACCCAGACTGTATATTGACATCTGTCTTAGAAGGGTCCAGGGAAAGTTAATCAGATTTTCTCCAGCCACGATTTGGCTACCAACTCAGATAGGAACACCTGAGAGTTTTAGGCACTCCTCACATTCAAAATGATGGTACTTTAGTGTGCTTTCATTGGCACAGGGTCTCCATCAGTCCAAATCCCAAAAATGACATCCCTACAACAGATGGTTCAAAGTACAAACAACTTTGCCAGCTGAAATGGTAGAATCCTTGAAACCAAGGAGCAAAAAATTCATAGAAACAGAATTCTAGAACTGGTACGGTCTTTAAGAAACGATTCAGGTCAGCACCAGCATTTGCAAAAATAGTGTCTAAGTGTTGCCCAAGAGATGAGTATTGGTCTCATCGTAACAGTCTTTTGCAGAGTGAAGGTAAGAGAAAGTCACTTTCTTTGCTGTACTCTTAGGCACAGTGTGTATCTTTTCTTAGATAAGCATCGCTTGGAAAAGTTCACACAATTCGGATTGTTCAAACCACAGAACCAGCCTTGTTACAAAGTTCCGTTTATGGCTATTAAATCTTTTTTCTTGATATCAAACAGAACAGGGCAGGCGGGTACCCAAACAGAATGGCTTTAAAAGATAAAATAAAATAAAAATGAAAAGACGTTTGCTGTAAATGAATCCTTAATTCTGTAAGAAAATACTAAGGGAATGTTCTTTAGAAGGTCATGGGATATGTAAGTAATAAAGAAGAGAAAAATGTTTTAAGAAACAGAATAATGGCATGGGAAATTGATTGTCAAAGCATTGTTGGAAAGCTTTCTTAAATTTAGTGTAATATTCAACAGAATATCTCCTTCATCGTGATACGAATCTCTCTTTAAAAAGAATCAACACAAAATCTCATTAATTTGAGCCACACTATTTTAGAATTCAGGATAATTCAAACCAGACAGCTAAACTTACTTTTATAAGTTACTGCCAATTCTCTTTAAACACTCAGTGCCAACAGCAAAAGACATAAAAATGTCTTAGCACTTTATAAACATCAACTTACATATAAATAAATATAATATTATAATTTTTTATGCATACATGAAAAGTTACATGAAACTTCTAAATGGTAATACTTTGTTAATTCTGAACACAGCACAGAAGGGAGCAGCCAGGTCTTCCCTGGAAAGACCTGATTTCCGTATTTTCCAGGCCATTTTCTAGCTGTGGGAGCTTGGGGAAAACCACCTGATCTCCCTCGGTCTCCGTGGTTTCTCTGTAAAAGGACAGTTAGGTTAGTAATATGTCACCCCAGAACCAGAGGCTTTCTTGAGCCCTCCAGCTTTTGGGTCTCTGTTACAACTTTCATGTAAATACCAACTGTTTTTCTTTTAGATCTCTTTAGTTCAAATTTCTTCATAAGTTTAAACGGATCCACCCATAAATTAATTCAAATGAACAAGATTTTGTTGCACAACACACATCTTTCAGGCTACAATCTGAAACATATGTTGACCAAAAGAATATATTTATCTTCAATGCTGCTCTGAGCACAAACAGAACAGCAAACCAAACAATGGATGACGATGGTGATGATGCACTGTCTTCTCATCTTATTCATTTCTGTAGCAGTCTCTGCCTTTTGGAGCCTAATGATCATGGAACAAAACAGCCATGGAATGGCAATCCGTGCTGCTTACTATCTGTCTCTTTGCTATTTCATAGCCAACTTGTAGTTTACTAAGAAACTTCTTCATAACCCAGTTTGGGTTATATGACTAATTCAAAAGAGACCTTGAAGTCAAAGTACACTGTATATATAGTAGTATATGGTGATATTCTCACTTGAAAATTGATACCATAACATGACTGTTATTTCTCAGAGATGAGAGCCTCAACATCCAATGAATTATGATGTAAACAAGAAAAAAGGGAAGAAAACAAAGTATGGGATGTAAGTCACAAAAATGGTTTTAGAATCTAATTGCTATTTACTTAACTGGATTTGTTAACTATGTGGCTTTGGGCAAGTTACCTAACTTCTCCATGCTTCAGCTTCTTTACCCATGAAGTGGGCATAATTATTCTTAATTCATAATGAAACTAAATGACTACATGAGATAAGGGATGAGATCGTGCCTTGCCCGTTATCTGCCGCAGAGGAAGTATTTGTAAATACTTTGTACTTCCCTTTCATGTAGACATTTGTAAGCCCAGAGAATGCAAAAATATTCATCTTTACCTATGATAGACGATTCTCACTTAAGACTTTTTATAAAGAGAAAGTCATTTTCTGAAGGTTTTCCATTAATATAATCAGAAGAATTTAAAATAATCCATAAAACACAGAGACAAGAAAACAAGTTTCTTGACTGTTTTTAGCCCTGGCTGTTGGTATTGGTTTCACTCTCCCCCACCCCCCTTCCCAACTTAATTGTTGTCTCCTAAAGGGCAGGCACAGAGGCTTATCTTGGTGTCCCCTGCCAAGCCTTGCAGAATCCTCACATGGAGTATGTGCAACACGAATATTTGTTGAGCCAAATTTATCTCAAAATTCTTCTGTCCATCAAGACAGATTGTTTTTAACTCATACGGTATTTGGATACAAAACAGTCAACTTTCATGACCCCAGATGGGTCAGCAGATCAGAGACTGCACAAGAAAAACACTTGACATCTGTGAATTCCAACTAAGATATTCATGTTTCCTGGTTCTGTCAAAATACCCTTATCTCTAAGTAGAAAGAAAGGTTCGTATTCTGAAGGCATGTCGGAGGTTTCCTATTTAAGTTTCTTCCTAGATCATAGTGATTCCATTCACTGGTGACAAAAAGACTGGTACTAATTTGTTATAGAATTCTTAGCAACCAGCACTTTAAGGAGTCACGAAACCCACATGTTCATTCTCTTGGCCTTTCAAGCACCCACTTCCATGGGGAAGAGCTTTTGCCCTCAGCCAAACGAGTACCCTTTCTTTTTCAAGTATCATCAAAATTCATATTGATGAAATTTTGATGATGTTTGAAGATCGTTCATTGACTTAATAGAGATTTGCATAACTACCACATGATAGACAGTGTTCTAGATGCTGGTGCTTATTAGCATTAGTAATATAAACAAAGCATCTCCCACTCCCTTCCCCACCCCCCACAACACACACCTGCTCTCTTGTACTCTACATTCTAGCATCGGAGGGACAAACAGTAAACAAAGAAGGTAAATATAATATAGTAAATCTGATAGCAAGAAGTGCTCAGAGGAAAAGGAAGTAGGGAAGAAGCTTCAAGAGAACGGAGGGGAGTCAGGTCTTGTAAACGTCAAGATTACAGAAAAACATAACAAAGACACTGAACGTCTATGCATATGTTCACCCTGTGGTGGTTATAATAATAGTAATTATTATTATATATTAATAATCTTTCTAGAAAATGCACCAACTAGGCTGACATATAAGAATAGGCAGAAATTGGACTA
Source organism: Rhinopithecus bieti (assembly GCF_001698545.2). NCBI lineage: Eukaryota > Metazoa > Chordata > Mammalia > Primates > Cercopithecidae > Rhinopithecus > Rhinopithecus bieti. The sequence continues at coordinate 1,078,511 of NW_016827192.1, forward strand.
ATGATAATTAGGCTAATGATAATATATTGATCAACAGGCACTCGGACAAGAAATTCCATATGTTACACCATGAATCATCACAATATCCCATAAATTCCATGTGTTATCCCATGAATCCCCTAGGGAGGAGGTAGTGTTCTCTTTTAACCCATAAAAATAAGGAAACAGCACAATGAAGTTATTGGCCTGATGTCACAAACCTAGTGGTAGAGTTGGATGTGACTCAGGCCCCAGGCTCTCAACACTAAACTGCCTTTGCCACAAGCCCAATATTGATATTCAACAGATTTAAATAAATATCTCCAAGAAATATAAGGAATACCTTATTTTCTAGAAGATAGAACATATTTTTGATGTTCCACTTCTGGAGGGATTTACTAAATTTAATCTGATCGCTTTGCTCTAAATTACACTAAATTGCATGTGTGTCTTTCATGGCAGAAAGTACCCAGTATTCCATAACTTTGAGCATTCTTAAGTTTCTGCATTTAAACAAAAAAGTTGTTGTAATTTATGAAGGCAAGATAAGACAAATCTGCAGTGTGACTGAAGAACAAGCTCAAGAGAAAAGAAACATAAGGCTGATTAAACTAAGGTTATTGGCAAAGATTTGTGAGGACTAGAATCTGAACGTGTCCTCTGCTCCCTGAGCTTCACAAAGCCTGGACTGCCAACTCACAAACAAGAGCTGGGGTCCTAGGAAAGAGTGAGTGAAAGTATGTGGGCTGACATGAAAATACACCCTTCAGCAGCAGAGAACAAGGCAAAACTCTCAAATTCCATGCTATGCTCAGGCAATTTAATTACATTTTAATTATTTATATCTTGCTTTATTCCAGAAACGATAAGATAAACAAGATGTAGAAGGGAAAAAGAAAGGAGAAAAATATGGCTAGCACTATAGAATGGAGACAGGAATGGAGCTAATACAGAAATACAGGCCATCAAGACCTAAATATTTGCAGGAGGTGTTGAGGGGGTAAAAATTTAGCTCTCAAGTGGCTGACAGCCAATCAAAAAAGAAAACCTAATCAGTTACACTATTCAGTGTCTGGGAGATAAAATATGTCTCTTGTGTTCATATAAAAGGAAGTGTTATTAAATGATATTCTAGCTCCCCACAAAGAAATCTTTTCCAATTGATAAAAGGCAGAAGAGGGCTGAGCTTCATTCTGCACAAAAAGGGAGACAAGATGGAGTGGACAGATTATGGGCTCCTTCCTCTACAGATAACCTTGATTGTTGTAAGGATTAAATGACACCATATTTGTAAACTCCTGGTAGGCTCTAACCCATGGTAGGGGCTCAAAAAATGGTGGTCATTATGATGAAGATGAAGATCAAAAAGAAGATGATGAAGAGAAGGAGGAGGTGGAGGAGGAGGAAGGAGACTTCTTCAAGACTCAACTTGAGCAGTTACTCATTAAATAATCTTGGGGCAGTCATCATGTCTCTGGCCTCATCTATAAGATTGGGGAATATTATCTATTTCATAGGTTTAATGCGAGAATTAAGTGAGATAACATGTGCACAAGAATTTTTTAAATGAAGGTACCTTTCCAAGGAGGCTATGATTGCTAAGCAATTATTCTGTGATCACTCACACAGAGCCATGCGTAGCTGGCCCTGAGTGAATGTTTTCTTTCTATGATGATGGAGACCCATGGAGGTAAAACTCCCTACCCTTTGCACTGTCTGCTGTAGACACATTTGTTCTCTGCCACCTAAAGGCTTTCACATGTACTATTCCCTCTGCCTTGAGCAACCTTCTTCTCTTGCCATCCTTCACTTAAAATCACATACTCTTCATTCAGGGCTCAGCCCTTCTCCCAGAAAGTCTTCCCTGCCTTTCTTGACTGACTTCTATGTATCTCACCCTGCCCTATTTGTCTCTGGCCATAACACTGCCTTGCAATATTCAGTGTTCTTGTCCAGACCCTGACACTGGACCACAAACTCCTCAAAAGTAGAGAATATACTTCCTCCTTACCATTGTAGCTGTGACCTGTAGCCCAGGGCCAACACATGAAAGGAATTCAGTAACATTCATTGAATCATGAAAAAGTAAAAGTGGATTCCAGTAGACCAGTCATGTGATTCTTCCTTTTTCTCCTAAGGTACTGTGATGCTGAACTGATTGTCATTCTTTCTTGCACTGAAGATGTAGCATCCACATTCTCAACTAGAATTAACAAGTGCTAAAAATTATACTTAAACCTGCTGCGCTCATTCACGTTTCAAAGCCATCTTCCAGAAAGTTTAGCAACACTAACACTAAAAAAAAATTTTTTTAGGATCTGAATATTTTTCCATCTGAGATATTTAGAAAGGTTCAAATAAGTCAGTTCCAAAAAATTTGTCTTGAAGCCAATTTCCCTTTTTTTGCTAAGCTTTTACAACTTTGCTCAGTTCAAAAAGAAATGTAATCCATTTTTTTCCTTATGTTATCTCCATTTGTTTAATAAATCATTAATATGATGGTTTGAATGAGCTTTTAAAGATGAAAAAAATCACCCTTTCATAGTTGTTTAAAGCAGCTTTTTCTGTTAAATATGGAGGTCATTTTTTTACAGAAGAGAAACCGAAATATACCAAGATACTGTTGCTTCCTAATTTGTACCATTTAAAGTACCAAATTTGACTAATTACATGTTCCTATTATGTTTCTACATTTTCAAGATGTACCTAAGATTGCAGTGGGCCATTCAAAACTACTCAGCAAGTCAGCTATCAAAACCTTCAGACATTTTCCAGCAAATAGTGAAAGGACATTAAATGTTTTGGTCATCTAAAGCCACAAAGAGCTGTTGAATGGAAAAATAAAATTACTTGGGCTGCTCAGTGAAGCTAATACCCAACATATGACCTTTTTTCACAGCCTTATTAATATCTTTCACATCACAAGTGGTGCCAGAATTGAATAGAGAGACTTTAAAACAAGGCTGTTTATAGGCAATAAGCTATTATCCTCTAGGACTTAGCAAACTGGCTGTCAGCCAACCTTATATTTGGATACTCCTGGAAGGATAAAATATGACAGTTAATTGGTTTATGTGAGAAGAGTAAAATATCTTAAACAAAAATATAGCCCATGCCAGTCAAATGCTAGGGAAGATTATTTTCTCAGAAAACCACATTGACAATATCAGACACATGGAAGCAGAATATCTTAAATAATAGTTAATAATGTATTAATGTTTTCTCTGGGGATTCTCTTTCTCCCTTTACTCACTGGCTATAAGCCTGTACAATTCCTTCAAATTGAGCCAATCTGTAGGTACTCCAAAATCACTGCAGTTGATAGATAAAAGGTCTTATCTATATATTTTACAGTAAATTCCCACATGGTACCCTAAATCCATGCTAAATTGATCTATCTCATATAGACATAATGTGTAAAAGACTCTGGTGGTCAAATGATTCAACTCAGTCATTTTGCAGCTAACATTACTTGTCCCCTGTTACATAACAGGGGGTTATTCATAGAGGTTATTCATAAACAGGTTATTCATAGAGTCAAGTCTATGCAGGTCATAGAGTCAAGAATGCATGTCTCCTGACCCTTGCCCAGGGCTGTCAACTGCCCCATCTCAAGTCTTCACAGCCTACTTCCCATGAGTCAAGAGTAACTCACTGTTCTGAAGCTGTGTTAAAGCATGCACATGTGCACACGTGTGAACACACACACCCCTTTAAAGAGCACTGTGTTACTCCATTCTCACAATGCTATAACAAACTACCTGAGACTGGGTAATTTATGAAGAAAAGGGGTTTAATTAACTCACAGTTTCACAGGCTGTACAGGCAGCATGGCTGGGAGGTCTCAGGAAACTTACCATCAGGGCAGAAGGCAAAGGGGAAGTGAGCATGTCTTCACATGTCAGAGCAGAAGACTGAGAGTGAAGGAGGAAGTGCCAGACGCTTTTAAACCATCAGGTATTGTGAGAACTCATTCATTACCACGAGAACAGCAAGGGGGAAATCCACTTCTATAATCAATCACCTTCCGCCAACTGCCTTCCTTAACATTGGGAATTAACAATTTTACATGAGATTTGGGTGGGGACACAGAGCTAAACTATATCAACTATCTACAGTTTGCTTGATTAAGGAACAATTTGCACACATTCCCGAGTCCACCCAGAAGGAGTGAAGTATAGTCTGAATGGAAAGTGTAGTGGAAGAAGTTTCTAGAAGCAAAAAAGGAGATTGTTCTCTAAAAACTTTGTAATTAACTAAAGAGAAGAAACAAATGTACAGCCAGAAAGGAAGCCCTGGTCACAGAAAGTAAATAGTGTGTTCACTCAGAAGAATAAGGTTGTGTACACGAGTATGGCCAGTAAAATCAGTGGAGAAGAGGACTTAAACAATGGCTGGGAAATGTAGAGGGGTCACGAATCCGAAAACTCTGGACATGAGATAGAATGTTCCCTTGATGAAAGTTCCATGCATCTCACTGGTATTGGTGGAGAACAGGATTTCTTAAAGGAGGCAATCTGGCCAGAACATACTCATTTGTCCCTGACATAGAGGAACCTCCATTTGTGTTCACATCTCATCACTGTGATTCTGTGATCCCTGCATCAAATCCCAACTGGAAGAGCTCCTGCTTCCAGTTGCAGTTTCAGACTTGCCGTGGTTTTCATTTAGCCCTTGTCTCCTCATCTACTGAAAAGATTAATAGCCAAACACCAGTGAGACCAAGGCCAAACACTAAATCTAAGAACCACAGGCAGAATGGAGTTTAAGGTTGCCAAGCCAGGCATCTGGAGATGGGCTGAGATTAGACAAGCAAAAAAGCCACTGAAAAAATTAATAAGGATATGTTTGCCATGAGTGTTTAGGCTAGAATCGGGGACAGAGGAGGGGAAGGTATGCAGTGGCTGGCTGAGTGTAGCTGGCATGATTGGCATGCAAAAGACACAAAAAGAGAAAATTTTATTTATAATCTTTCTTTTTTTTTTTTTTTTTTTTTTTTGACACAGAGTCTCGCTCCATTGCCAGGCTGGAGTGCAGAGGCACAATCTCGGCTCACTGCAACCTCTGCCTCCCGGGTTCAAGCAATTCTCCTGTCTCAGCCTCCTGAGTAGCTGGGACCATAGTCGCCTGCCACCACACCCAGCTAATTTTTGTATTTTTAGTAGAGGCGGGGTTTCACCTTGTTGGTCAGGCTGATCTCAAACTCCTGATCCACCCTCAGGTTCGAGATCACCTCTCGAATTCCTCAGGTGATCCACCCGCCTCGGCCTCCCAAAGTGCTGGGATCACAGGCTTGAGCTACCATGCCTGGCCTATTTATGATCATTCTATTCTATGTTTTCAAAAGATATTTGAACATCCATTTAGGCTAACTGCTATGGATAGATGCCTTTTCAGTTGTAATCTGCAATTGGATAATGTTTTCCCAATTTGATGAATATTCTTATTAGTTCAGAGAAACAAAATCATATGTTTGATTCGATACTTTCAATGGCCCTAGTAATTTCCAGCAAAGAATTCTAAATTAATCCGGGAAGACATTGTAGGGTTTCTTTCATTGTATTTCTTTCCAAAGGTAGTGGTGGCCCTGATGAACCACAAGATCTGTGATGCCCAATCACTTTACCTCTCCAAGGCCCTCTTGCATCATCTGCAAAATTAAGGCATCAGTTCCAAAGACCTCTCCATTCTCTCCTACTCTAACAAGCCATAAATCTCAGAATATATTCTGGGTTTGGCTCGAGTACATCTTTACGTAGATATTTTATCTATCTTACTGCAATAACAACCACATGCCCCAGATGAGAAAACTATGCTGGAAAAAAACCCAAGGCTCTGTCAGCATAATGAACGGGTGTGGCGAAGACAGGCAACTAGATTGTGTGTGAGTCAAAAACATGATTAGAAAAAGGCAGATTCTGATAAACAGCTCAAGCTCTTGGAATGTAGCTAAGAAAGACAGCATATAAAATAGTCCATTGGTTCAGAATATCACAAGTCAGAGAGGGTAGTAAAAACAAAACAAGAGAAGGGAAAAGATGCTTTTAGGGTGACAATACAGTGACACATTGCTAATTACTGTTCAGTTATTGATACTAAGCCTACATTTTCATTTAGGTGGTTTTTAAACTTTCTTAACCCCATAATTTGTGGTCAAATCACACCACTGCTCACCCCTCTCACCCCAAAATGAAATTCTGCATTATCCTGAAATGTGTGATTTGCATTTGAAAAAATTTTGAGTTTTTCAAACGTTAGGTTAGGTTTGAGGAAAACAAAAATGGAAAAGAAATATCCCTTCGAATTATTTCCACTCTAGATATTTTTCCTAAAAAGAAGATAGTTGCTCCCTATGTAACAACCTGCACGTTATGCACATGTATCCCAGAACTTAAAGTAAAATTTAAGGCCAGGTGCTACGGCTCACGCCTGCAATCCCAGAATTTTGGGAGGCCGAGGCGGGCGGATCACGAGGTCAGGAGATCGAGAGCATCCTGACTAACACAGTGAAACACCGTTTCTACTAAAAATACAAAAATTTAGCCGGGCATGGTGGCGGGCGCCTGTGGTCCCAGCTACTCGGGGGAGGCTGAGGCAGGAGAATGGCGTGAACCCCGGAGGCGGAGCTTGCAGTGAGCCGAGATTGCGCCACTGCAGCCTGGGCGACAGAGTGAGACTCCATCTCAAAAAAAAAAAAAAGTAAAATTTTAAAAAATGTTTTAAAAAGATAGTTTCAAAGAACACCAAAACTTTCATCATCTCCACCATTATCTAAAAATTTGCTCATAACTTATTTCAGAATTTGAAGGTACACACAAACTATTTCTCACTCCCTTACATGACTGAAGATACATAGGTTCAAAGAAGTCAAGTAACTTGACCAAGGCCACACAGCTGAAAACAGGAAGGTAGTCGTCTGGGATGCAGGTTTCTCTAAGTCTTAGACTACACTGCCTGGCTTGCCTCTTGTTTAGAGCAAAATGCTAGGCAACAAAGCTCCCACGGGCAGCCTTTTGGCAGAAATCTACTTCTGTTGGGGGTGAATGTGCTGAACCCCAATTGCTAAGAATAGCTCAAAGCACCTTGGAAGGAGTGCTGGTTTCTAAAGAAATCCCCACTTAAGGGGTGTGCCTGCTTCCTCTCAGCCCATCTGTCGCTATGAATCTCGAGTAACGCATCAGAGATCATTCAATCTATGGAAACATATTGAAGGTATTATATATGTCAGAGATATCTTCTTTCATATTTCCATTAAAAGCTCCCAGCTATGCCAAAAATGTTTCATTCCCAAATGAGGTACATTTCAGTAAACGAGATGACGGATAGGACTTAAAGAATCCTCTAAGGAAGAAGGAAAGTTGCAAAAAGAGAGGGAAAACTTGCCAAAAAAGAAAAATGCAGGCAGTCTCATGAGAAAGGGTTTCTTTCTTTAATGATACACTATCTTTTAAGGCCTGTAACCTGCAAAGTACAACTTTCCATTCATGTCACTTTTCCAAACTTCTATTTCTAATTAGATAGCAAAGATCAGTGGGCCAAAAAGTGGACAGAAATGAGTCTATGTGGATACTCATGTGTTTGGGAACACACATGCACAAGTGCTCCTGCGATCATGGGATGCATTGTTTATTGGAAGAAATGCAGTGATTCTAAAAGTGTTCATTTCCGAGTCTTTTCCCGATTTCAACTAGTGGTCTCAGAGTTGTGTGATGTACATTTAAACTTCAAAGGATCTTCCTATTTTAGGGAAGACCTTTTTCCAACAAATATAGTTTTTTTAATTTATGAAATTCCCAGTCTGTTTCAGATACAAAGTGAGAAACTGGAGATGCAGTTGTGACCAGGATAGACCAACTCCTGTCCATATTTAGATTTTATTCTATCAAGAAAGTCTTAAACACATCTTTAGGACAACTTGTTACATATGTGTCAATGAGATCTAAAGAGAGTGCCCAAGTCCTAGAGACATGGCAGGGAGCAGCTAACTCATTCACATCTCTAATTCTCTAGATAACCTCAACACTTACAACTTGGAATCCTTGCAAGGTCCGAGGGTGTCTGTGACACCCCACTGCCAGAAAAGAGACACAACAAAAACTCCTGGGGTGATTCTTCCTATTGATTTGAAGCTACCCTTGCCCCTAATGCTTTAGTAATTACCAAGCCCCTGGTTACTGTTAAGTTATGATGTTGCTTGACCTCACTCTGACATCTGCTAATGAAGATTATTCCTATGCATATACCCAGGACTCCACATTGTAGATACTCAATTAGTACTATGTATGATTAAAAAATAGGTAATACTAAAAAAAATAGAAATGGTACTCTTTATCATAGAGATGTAACGTAGTCATAATACATTCAATTTTTTTTTTTTTTTTTTTTTTTTGAGACGGAGTCTTGCTCTGTCTCCTAGGCTGGAGTACAGTGGTGCAATCTTGGCTCAATGCAACCTCCGCCTCCCAGGTTTAAGCAATTCTCCTGCCTCAGCCTCCTGAGTAGCTGGGATTACAGGCATGTACCACCATGCCCAGCTAATCTTTGTATTTTTTTAGTAGAGATGGGATTTCACCATGTTGGTCAGGCTGGTCTCGAACTCCTGACCTTGTGATCTGCCCGTCTCAGCCTCCCAAAGTGCTGGGATTACAGGCGTGAGCCACTGCACCCAGCCAATACATTCAATTTTTTAAATTATCATTTAGTTTTCATAGTACAGTTAACACTATTAAAATAAAAGAATATTACATGCGATTTCATAAGCAATCCTTTTTCCTTGTGAATTTTATCACTCTACATATTCCATACTCCTTTACCCTCCACCTTCATGGAGGGTAATTCAATGGAGATTGGAGATTCCAAAAGTGCTCAACTGAGCACATCAGCACATGTTTGGTTCACTTAACAAACACCCAGGAATGCCTAGGCATAGAAGAGAGGTGGCATCAATATAAGCCACAATGTATTGTATGTAATATGTCATCGACTGAGTACACAAAACGCTAACAAAAACAAAATTGGTTGCCAGTTCAGTTTTAAGGCACCACAGGAGATCTGATTATTGCATTTATCCTTTTTCACCTTCCTCTGGTTCTGGAATCTAGCTTCCTGTCACAAACTCCTGACATTTTCCAACTCCCACTTGTGTGAGGGTCAAATAGCCTAATCTCCCCCTTTCTCTCTCACTAGCAATTGAGTCATGATTTCTATGCAAATAATCAATATGCTGTGTAGCCACAAGTTCACTGCCCTCTCTACTTTAGAAAAGAGCCAGTAATCTATCCAATTCATAATATATTCAAAAAGCCAATTTTCCATTATTACAATCCCTTTTTTTTTTTTTTTTTTTGAGACAGAGTCTCACTCTGTCTTCCCAGGCTGGAGTGCAGTGGTGAGATCTCAGCTCACTGCAACCTCCACCTCCCAGGTTCAAGTGATTCTCATGTCTCAGCCTCCCAAGTAGCTGGGATTACAGGCACGTGCCACCACACCCAGCTAATTTTTCTATTTTTTGGTAGATACGGGGTTTCACTCTGTTGACCAGGCTGGTCTCGAACACCTAACCTCAAGTGATCCACCCACCTCGGCCTCCCAAAGTGCTGGGATCACAGGCGTGAGCCCCTGCACCCAGCCTTACAACACCTTTGCTTCTAATGAGAAGCAAAACTCTTCTCATTAACATTGCCACTGCGCTTGGCCTAATTCAATGTCTGGAAGGTTAGTATTATTCTTTCTACTGATAGATACTAAGTTACATTATTTTAAAATAATTCTTCAGCATTCCAATCATTCTTTATTTGGGAAATAAAACAAATAAATGGTCAAATCATTCTCCATTCCGGGTTCCAAAGACCTTGGCTGACTGTTGTCCAGTCCACACAGCACTCTCATAACTATTTGTTATTCCAAAGAATTCAGACAGATTTTTCTCTTCCTAATGGCAGCAATAATCATACTCCTTTCCTATCTATCTGAAAGGGGGCGCTGCAAAACCTGGAGAGTTTCAAAAGTATCATCTATTATTTTACCTTTGTTAAAATCATATTAAAAGGCACTATTATGCCCACTTTACAGATAACAAAACTGATCTCAAGCAAGTTTAACGACTTGCTCCAGTTGAAATAGATACTAAGTGAAGAGCCTGGGATGCAACTGGATCTCTTTAAGTCTCAGTCCACAGCCTTCCCCCATAATCTTCTTGCCACATTTTCTTGTCCCCAGTCGGTGTTCAGAACATGCTGTCTTCAAAACACACATTCCTGAACACAACACTTTCTTCTTTTTTCCTCGTGCACTCACTGCCTTCAGGAACTCTTTCTAAATTAGGAGGAAAAAGATATCTAAAGCAAAAAACTTAGGGAGAAATTGTAGGGGTATTTTTGTATGCGTGCTTTCCTTAAAATGCAGCTTCCTTGGAGATATTAACTATTTCACAAATGTTATCCAGGCTTGGCATATTTGTGGAGGCCCAATACAGTTTCTCCTCACCAAGGGATGGAATATCAGACAGCATGTCACTAATGGAGAGGGTGTTAGGGATAGAGGACAGACCTCAGAATCTCCTGTCTCTAATTACTAGGCATCACTAGGCACCTTTCCAACTGGGCTATAAAAGCAGTAGCACTCTCAGTTGTCTGATGCATTCTGACACAGTAAAGAATGGACATAAGCAGGACCCTGCTGCACCGTCCTTGGACTGGCCTGGAGGCAGCCACGCTCTTCCTTCTACAGCAATTTCTCACGTCTGCCCATTCATGAGAAACTTTCATGACTATATCACAGTCAGAAGTCAGAGGTTCCCATTACTTGTTCAAGGGAATCTCGAGTCACTTTGTCTCTTCCTAAACTCATCTCCTGTACAACCTTCTGAGCCCCACAATGCACACACGTGTGCTCGCAATACCACCTCCATCACAGCTAAAACGAATCCGATTCTTTCTTCATTTCTGTTGAAAAATTCTATTTCCAAAAGGATTTTAAGCATCCCAGGCCAGGGAGATGCTCTCAGCTCCGCCTTCTTTCCTCTGTCAATTAATAACTTTCTCGCCACCACAACCTGGCCCTCTCTATAATAACGACTAAACTAAAATTGTCATTGATGTGGCACTTTAAAAAAAAATAGTCAAGATTTTAATTATCCATTCTTCCTCATGAACGTCCACAAACTGAAGAAAAACAACATGGCCAGAAAATTTAAATCAAATATCCTAAGACAGTAGCAGATGATCCTGGAAGAATGCAATTTACAGAGGGATGGTTTTCCTCAGGGTTCACCAGCTCCAGAACCACCTTTGCCTTCACTCCTACTCCTGTTTCTCTCCAAACTGCCTTCCTCCCATTTTTCCGCAAGTGAATCCTATTTTTAAAACTAGCCCCATCGTCTTTGCCTCTGAAGATGTGTTTTGAACTTGGACTGGAGGATGGGGTGTCGCCTTCCTCTGCGTTTCTGGAGTTTTGTCTATGTCTCCATTCTATCGTATCTCACGTGGCATTGTAATCAGTTGGTTTTTTTTTTTTTTAACCACCTCCCACAGTAAGTTATGAGATCCTCAGGAAGATAAACTATGCCTTCATTATCATTGTCTTTACTACCTGCTAAATCTGGCATGTAGCAGTCCCTGGTAGGATTTGTTCACTGCATCTTACAGTACCATGGGGTCATCTGAGTACCTACTGATACCTTTGTGTTAGCACTTTAGTGTCTCAGCTAGGACTCTATGTCTTATGCTTATCTTTACCATCAAACTAAGCTTCTTGGGAGGCAGGAGGATGGCATTTCTTTCTGGAACTCTCACAGCACCTACCACAGTGCTTTGCTTATGGTTGGTGTTCAAAGATAAATAATTATCAACAGTAATTATCATTCTCCTATAGAGGTATGTAACTGCCAATAACTGAAGTCCCAGATAGATATTTGCAATATTGTTCCCAGGCAGAATTAGGTCTTTAGTCCAAGAACAGGATGCCAAACCTTTGCAGGTATTCATGCCACTTGACTGCCTCTAATTTTGCAGGTATTCATGCCACTTGACTGCCGTTTTAGTCATAGCCCCTGCTCATCAGACCTCCTTTGGCTGAGCTGAGGTGAGAAACTGCAAGTATAAAAGGCATCCTTTTTCTTCATGAGAGCACAACCACGTAAAAATAAGCACAAAACATTAACATGAAAGATGATGGCAGCAAAAATTAGGAATGTGTGGAAGCCACGTAAAGTGCAATGACTACTAGTATCGGATTCAAATCAACATGGTCAAATTCCAACCACTACCTGAGATCAACAGTCTTGTCATTTCTTGGTTCTTAGGTAACTATGAGCTCAAGATATAGCAAAGCATGGAGCAAAATGAAAGTTAAAATTCACTCATGCTATGGTTAATTTTATTACTAACTGGTAACCACCAAAGTGAATGGTAAGTTTGACAAAACATATATTAACCCCTTCCCTGCTGGTAAACATTAGAATCCTCTAACATTCCCTCATTCCTAAAAAAGTAGGGGACAATTTTCTTGATAAAGAGAAAGACTTGAAGAGAAAATGAATGGTAATTTATATCAGATGGTGACTTTGTGATAAATAATTCAGAAATACTTTTAATTTAAGAATATTCATTACAACATTTTCTATTCACCAAACAGAAAGCCAAATCATGAGTAAACTCTTATTCCCAATTGCTACAAAGAGAATAAAATACCTAAGAATCCAACTTACAAGGGATGTAAAGGACCTCTTCAAGGAGAACAAACCACTGCTCAAGGAAATAAGAGAGGACACAAACAAATGGAAGAACATACCATGCTCATGGATAGGAAGAATCAATATTGTGAAAATGGCCATACTGCCCAAAGTAATTTATAGATTCAATGCCATCCCCATCAAGCTACCAATGACTTTCTTCACAGAATTGAAAAAACTAGTTTAAAGTTCATATGGAACCAAAAAAGAGCCACATTGCCAAGACAATAGTAAGCAAAAACAACAAAGCTGGAGGCATCACGCTATCTGACTTGAAACTATACTACAAGGCTACAGTAACCAAAACAGCATGGTCCTGGTACCAAAACAGATATATAGACCAGTGGAACAGAACAGAGTCTTCAGAAATAACAGCACACATCTACAACCATCTGATCTTTGACAAACCTGACAGAAACAAGAAATGGGGAAAGGATTCCCTATTTAATAAATGGTGCTGGGAAAACTGGCTAGCCATATGCAGAAAGCTGAAACAGGATCCCTTCCTTACACCTTTTAAAAAATTAATTCAAGATGGATTAAAGACTTAAATATTAGACCTAAAACCATAAAACCCCTAGAATAAAACCTAGGCAATACCATTCTGGACATAGGCATGGGCAAGGACTTCATGACTGAAACACCAAAACCAATGGCAGCAAAAGCCAAAAAAGACAAATGGAATCTAATTAAACTAAAGAGCTTCTGTATGGCAAAACAAACTACCATCAGAGTCAACAGGCAACCTACAGAATGGGAGAAAACTTTTGAAATCTACCTGTCTGACAAAGGGCTAATATCCAGAATCTACAAAGAACTCAAACAAATTTACAAGAAAAATAACAAACAACCCCATCAAAAAGTGAGCAAAGGATATGAAGAGACAATTCTCAAAAGAAGACATCTATGCAGCCAACAGACACATGAAAAAATGCTCATCATTACTAGCCATCAGAGAAATGCAAATCAAAACCACAGTGAGATACCATCTCACACCAGTTAGAATGGCAATCATTAAAAGTCAGGAAACAACATATGCTGGAGAGGATGTGAAGAAATAGGATTGCTTCTACACTGTTGGTGGGAGTGTAAATTAGTTCAACCATTGTGGAAGACCGTGTGGCGATTCCCCAAGGATCTAGAACTAGAATTACCATTTGACCCAGCAATCCCATTACTGGGTATGAACCCAAAGGATTATAAATCATGCTACTATCAAGACACATGCACACGTATGTTTATTGCAGCACTATTCACAATAGCAAAGACTTGGAACCCACTCAAATGTCCATCAATGATAGACTGGATTAAGGAAATGTGGCACATATACACCATGGAATATTATGCAGCCATAAAAAAGGATGAGTTCATGTCCTTTGCAGGGACATGGATGAAGCTGGAAACCATCATTCTCAGCAAACTATCACAAGGACAGGAAACCAAACACCACATGTTCTCACTCATCGGTGGGAACTGACAACGGTATCACCTGGACACAGGGCGGGGAACATCACACACCAGGGCCTGTCAGGAAGTGGGGGGGCTGGGGGAGGGATAGCATTAGGAGAAATACCTAATGTAAATGATGAGTTGATGGGTGCAGCAAACCAGCATGGCACATGCATACCGATGTATCAAACCCGCACGTTGTGCACATGTACCCTAGAACTTAAAGTATAACAACAAAAAAAATTGTCTATAGACAACTATACACCTGCACTGCCCAAGACACTAGCCGTTAGTCATACAAAATATGACTATTGAACACTTGAAATGTGCTAGTCCAAATGGAGATGTATGGGAAGTATAAAATACACTTGAAAATGCATAGACTTAGTAAAAACATGTAAAATGTATCATTAACAGTTTTTATATGAATTTTATGACATACTTTAGATATAATGGCTTAAATAAAATATATTATTAAAATTAATTTTACTGTTTATTTTTACTTTTTTGATGTAGTTACCATAAAAATTTAAATTATATATGTGGCCTGCATTTTATTTCTATTCGGTAATACTACTAGATATGACATGGCAGCAGAAACCCAGTAAAACATGGCTTATGCTATGATTCACACTGCTTTCCTCAAAATCTAACTGCAGGTAAGACAGTCTGGGATCAGCTTTAAGGATATGTAGTGAAATTCACCACAGCAGAAACCATAAAATTTGTAGCCAAATTTAAATGGAACTAAGGGGAGGAAGAAACGAGGAGAATACAAAAGAACAGAAAATTCCAAAACCATAACTTTTTGATCCTAGAAATGCACTCCTCTACTGGAGACACATACTGAGACACCACCTCCTCCCACCTCAACTCCTTCATATCCAGCTCCCTGATGAAGACCCATCAAGTCACTCCTCCCGTTAACTGTCCTCAGGAGACACTAAACAGTACAGAGCTTGGTAATGAGAGACAGACACTCCTTCTGCTACTATGGATGGATAGTTACTGAAGGTCACTAATATCTGATGCAAATTTCCAGGTGTTCTTTATGGAAAGGATGGTAGTCTTTGGTCCTTTCAAATGGACAAGTATAATTTATTTCATATGTTTCCATTAGAAGCACAAGAGGGGAAGCCCAGAGGGGGATGATACTTACGAAATAGAAAGTAATTACCTTTCTTTTTCCTCCAACTTCCAAGACAGGGAGGGAAATTCATTGATGAGTATTTATTAGCTAATGATGAAAGGGCACTTCAAAAATGAAAATGGCTCTGAAATGAACTGCATTATCCTGATTGCAGAAAATGGAGACTAAAGAGAAAGGGCGCTCTATAAAATGTCCTCAGCAATTGGCTCTGTCTCTCATGAGCCACTCAGATTCTTTTGTCCCTCCCACGATAATAACTTGTCTTCATGGTCATTGCCAAGAACACATTCTTTGTTTGGTTACATAAGCTTCTAAAAATAGTAATTTATCATGGAAATGCTAAATGATCCTTGAATATAGTGTTTTAATGGACTATTAAGTTATTGCAGTGTCTATTTTCTTTAACGTATTATAATTAAAGATAAAATCTTTTTTGGTGCTTTGCAAACTACAAGTATATCAGTCTCATGCTTTGGATATTTTTTCATCTTGAAAAACATGAAGAAAGGTTTCCTGTGGTCAAAGAAGTTTCACCACAGGCAGGGAGATGAATTTTCTCCTCATTACTGAGGTCCAATAAAAAAAAAGAGGAGGCTAATTCAAAGTGTAATTTATTTTTTCTGTCTGTCTAGCTAGGTTTGATTAATGAATTCAAAGTAAAAGAATCTGAGAAATTAGCTGGCAGAATATTTAAAGGAAACCTAATAATGCGTTCCTTATTTAATGTTTAGTTGAGAACTTTATAACTGAAAGAATCCCAAGAAATAATCTAGTTAATGTCCCTCTAAAACCAGAAGGGTAAGGTACCACTGAAGTTACACAGCAGGGCTGGTTCCCTGTCCTCTGTCCTGGATCACACATTATCACTCACCTTAGTACTCAGTGAGTGAACAAGAGGATAAATGAATGAAAGAAAATAAAAGAATGACTCAAACAGCACCTGAGTACTCTTGGAGGTATATAATACCAAGGTGTTAAGATGGGGCTATGGAAGGTAGGAAAAAAACATAAAGCAATATGGGAGACTTGCTTCACCAAACTCACAAATGACCAAGACGATATAAAGAGCCAGGAAGGCTTCCTATACAGTCAACTTCTTCAGTGGTTTTTGTTTTTTGTTGGTTTTTTTTTTTTTTTTTTGGTAAATTTATGTTTATTTCATTTTGTATTTTTTGAGACAGGGTCTCACTTTGTCACAGGCTGGAGCACACTGGGGCAATCATAGCTCCCTGCAGCCTTGACCTTCTAAGCTCAAGCAGTCCTCCCACCTCAGCCTCCTAAGCAACTAGGACTACAGTTGTGCACCTCCAGGCCTAGCTAATTTCTTCTTTATTTTTTTGTAGAGACAGGGTCTCCCCATGTTGCCCAAGCTGGTCTCAAGATCCTGGGCTCAAGCAATCCTCTCATCTTGGCCTTCCAAAGTGCTGAGATTACAAGTAGGAGCCACTGCGCCTGGCCCAGTGTTTTGTTTTGATAGTGTTTTTTTAATTGAGGTGAAATGCACATCACATAAAATTAGCTATTTTTAAGGAAATAATTTAGTAGGATTTAGTAAATTTACAATATTGTGCAACCACCACCTCTAACTAGTTCCAAAACATTTTTATCATCCCCAAAGAAAACTCCATACCCATTAAGCTCCCCATTTTCCTCTTCCATAACCCCTGGAAACCACTAATCTGCTTTGTTTCTATTGACTCACCTATTCTGGAGATTTCATATAGGTGGAATCACACAATATGGAGTGTTTTGTATCTGGTTCCTTTCACTTAGTCTGATGTTGTCGAGGTTCATTCATGCCGTAGCATGTATCAGTACTTTATTCCTTTTCATGGCTGAATAATATTCCATTGTATGTATATACCACCATTTAGTCAACTCTTTCTTATCCATATGTAACTTATGTGTGGTAACTTTTGCTTTTCAGTACTCACTGAACTCCCTGCCATCAATTAACATACTCTTAAGAGTCTTCACTCAGATGCCAGTCATTGTTCAAAAAAATGGAAAGCTGTTTTAATATTGCGCGAAGTCAACATGAGGACTCTCTTTGTAAAATCTGTTATGTTCTACAGAGTTTTTCTAACAACAACAACCCAAGGAAATGAGTACTATTATATATGATCTTTTTTTTTGGAGATGACAAGACTTTGTTGTAGAGAGCTGAAGTAGCCAGTCAGTGTCACAGCTGGTAAATGGCAAGACTAGGACTGGACCCCTTCCCTTTCCATCCACTGCCCAGGGTCCAAGCTCAAAACGTGTTCCATTTTCAGAGTGAAGAGATCTGAAACTCTGAAACTCTGAGGCACTCACTGCACATTGCCCAGCCCCACTCACTCTACTTTGCTCCAGTAATTGAGGAAATTTCAGGAGCAGTGAGATGGAGTCCTGCAGATGAGGGACTTGAATTAAATACGTTCCCAGACAAACCTCCAAAGAGGGACAGGAGTGGATATGAGGGTTGAGAAAACTCTCAGAGTAAAGCTGCAGAATATTTCAGAAGGAGAGAGACAGAATGCAGCAGGGATGAGGTTTGTTTGATGTTTAGTGGTGGGTCGGTTGGTCCAAGTCATAGCTTGACATAAATTCCAGTGTTAAATAGAGATAATCCAGAAGGTTGACCATTATGACAGCATAGATAATTGAGATGACAATAATTGCACATGCATTTCAAAAACTCAAATGATACAGCATAAGTTCTCCCCATAGGCACAGTGCTTTAGAGTTTATGTAACACTTTCACATCCATTATCTCCTGAGGTCCTCGTAACAATACCATTAGGATACGTATTGTTATACCCATTTTCTTGATGCAGAAGTTGACAAGGACAGTTAAATCCTGTAGCCACACAGCTAATAAGTCATGAATCCAGGACTCAAATGAAAGTTTCTTAAGCCTGTAAGTTTTGAATTCTCTCTGCAACACCACGCCACCTCAGGCCAACTTCAAGGGAAAAACAATTATCCTAAATCAGTTTGCAAAAAGGAAAAGAGCTGAGAAATAAAAATTGCTCCAGGCAGGAGAAACAGCGAAACACAGCATCTCACACTGTTGATGGGGAAGAGAATATGACTTCGTCTTGAGCGTTTCTAATTTTGTAGCTCACACGCATCCCATCGCAACATCGTAAATCTTGAGTTAAAAGTTACCTCTGAGACAGTAGGAATGTAGCCTGCCACCTGTAAAGGAGGAGTTTAAGGTTTTTCCAAAGTTCAGATTTTTTCCAATCAAAATAGCTTCAGTTAACCCAGGGATATGCACAGTTACATTTTATTCCTAAACACTGGGCATTTTATTTTGTCTATAAGGTTACCCCTTCTTCTTTAATTACAAGCACTTACTCAGGAAAGAAGCCTTTCTATGACACTGTCATGTTATTTTTCTAAACGTAGAATGAGGCTGGGTGTGATGGTTCACACCTGTAATCCTGACACTGTGGGAGGCCGAGGCGAGCAGATCACTTGAGGTCAGGAGTTTGAGACCAGTCTGGGCAACATGGTAAGAGCCCCATCTCTACTAAAAATTCAAAAATGTAGCTGGATGTGGTGGCGCACACCTGTAATCCCTGCTACTCAGGAGGCTGAGGCATGAGAATCGTTAGAATCCGGGAGGCAGAGGTTGCGGTGAGCCAAGATCACACCACTGAACTCCTGCCTGGGTGACATACATACATAAATAAAATAAAATAAAATAAAATAAAATAAAATAAAATAAAATAAAAATAGAATGACTCAAATCTGGGGCCTCTTTATTGGGCTGTAGGGCTCTGAGGTGGCAGCTTGGCCATCAGTTAAGAAGAAATGGTCTGCTCTTCCCCAGTTAGAGGGGTCCAGATAGAAGAGGACCCAGTTGTGGAAGGCCCACCAGCTCACCATCACTATCATTTTGTCCTTTTACTAACATCTTGGAAGCTCCGTATACATGCTTTGGAAATGCGAGAGGATCTTACAGTATCTGGGATTTATAGGCATAAATTTCATTAGCCAGCCTCACAACTAATTGCTATTCTAACACTCAGCACGGGGTAAATTATAATTGATGGTAATACATGAGGAGCAATGATTTATTTTAATAAATCTCTCTAAAAAGTAGAATAATATCTGAGTGTTTGCTGGGGTGGAGTGGAGGGCCAGTGTGTGGGAAGGAGGGAGAAAATGGTCACTAGTGAATGTTTTGCCCTTCTTTCTAAAAGCTTATCAGACCTCAGATGGACTGACCTTGGACATAAATCAGATATGTGGAAATTTAGGCGTCTGTGCGTTTGGTTGAGCTCTGATTCATTTCATTATTGTCTAAGTAGTTAGGCAAATTTTGACCTATCGCGTCTCCCACACTCTAGCTTCTGCTGCTCAGCACTGGGTGACCTTGGTGAAACATTACGGCCCTTGCACTACCATGGTGTCTGGCAACGTAACCTGAATCCGGAATCAGGTGCCCTAGACTTGAATCTTGCGTTTGTCATTTATTAGTCATGTGACCTTACCTAGTCAGCAAGCAGGCTAATGAGCCTGCATTTCTTCAACTGTGTACAGAAAATAATACACCTACTTCTCGGCACTGTTAAGGAAATGAAATAAAATAATGTATATCTTAAAAACTTGAAAGCTTTAAAATGTCATTCAAATATGATTTATCTACCCACTAAACAAATGCAAGTCACTATTTAGGTGAAAATAATAAATCTACGTCCTTCCTCATGTGAGTTTATTGCCAGATTTTCTTAGTCATTTTCACAGGACAAAATTAAGTGAACATTCAAGTAAAACCAGACCATGAAAGGGCTAACTTGGTATGTTCTAGGCACAGAGGGTAGGGAGGTTTATGTTCAGGTGGTTCGATTTAATATCTCACATGTCACTCATTGCAAATGCAGTCGCAGAGACTGACCCATGAATGTCCGGTTGTTGAAAATCCCATAATGAAGAAGAGACTATGACTTCACCAGTCTCCTTCTTGCCCCTAGAAGGGCTTCCATCATTTCATTAAAAGAGAAAAAACCCACCACATACTGCTCAATATGGTGACTGGCTCCTGAACAGTCAAGATGTTATTTTCAAACACATTCTTTCCTTGCTTTTCCGTCCCCATGGGGCCCTGCTCTAATTCCTGGCCTTCTGAAACCCCGTGGCTGCAGCTTCCATCTTACTGAGCAGATTTTCAAACAAAGTCCCCTTGCTATGTGCACGGAACTGCCCTCCAGAGCTGCAGGCATGCCGGTCGGGGGGCTCAGTGCTGAATTTATTTCCCACATCTTGGACACGTCGTCGCTCTCTCTCCTCCCTCCTTCCAGTCCCCTCTCCCCACCTCCCCTTCATTCCTAAATCCTGCAGCCATGACAGAAATAAATTAGCTAGAGGTACAGGTCACACCTTGGAGAGCAGTAAACGTTCTGTGGGAAATCAATAGAGAAGATGGGATTCTCAAACAGCTGAAGCAGAAGGAATGATGCATTGATGGCTATACATAAACCAAACAAAGGAGTCTGAGCACAGCCTTCCGGGTAGGGGCCCGTGCTCTGGGCTTCATTTATTCTAACACCTGAACCCGAGACGGCACTGCAGAAAAAGACACTCTGCAGATACCTGGGATTTTTCCTCAGGAAGGCTCCGTGTTGCTGGGCCAGTGTTGGTGAAAATGAAAAATTATGTTCAGATCGTGGATGTTAAAGCTGGAGCCCCCAGGAAACCCCTGGAGAACACTAAGCTGAGTGTGTGAGACATGTATCTGGATGAAGACCTCCTCAGCCATGGCTGCTGACAGCAAAAGCCAGAGAGGGATTGGCTGGATAGTTAACTGAAGAAGTGTAATTCCTGAAGTCATTTAGGGTGATGTGTTGGAAACACCTAGGCTTTAGGCTCTGACAGACCTGGGTTCCAGTCCTGGCTTCACCACTAGGTAGCAAAAATGGGCAAGTTGCATTTATAAAGTGGCAATAGGAGGTCTACCTTAGAGGCAATCATGCGGATTAAATGAATAATACACATAAACACCTAGTACAAAATAGGCACTCAATAAATGCTAGTTGCTTTCCCTTCCATTCCTCTGCCTGATTATAAGTGGCTTCGTCATGTCTCTGGAGTTCTACAACTTCTCCCACACAGAGCCTTCACAAAGGCAGGCCCTCGTAAAATTTTTCTCTGATGGCAAAAGCAATGTCTAGCAAAAACAGGTGTTCAGCAGGACTTTCGGTGCCCTACAGTCTCGATCAGCTGCCAAATGCCACTCCAAAAAGCCACCTAAGTTAAAGCAGCGTGCCTGCTATGCAAATGCAGGGATGAAATACAATCCTGCCCTGAGCACTTCCTATCTAGAAATCCTGAAATTTCCATTGCTGTATACCAAGAACCTGTTTTTTCCTGTCTTCTCTTGCTCTTGTTTTTTTTCTAAAAACTGCATTTTTCTTATCTTTTCCTCCTCAGTTTGAGCCTGATTTCTTTCTCAAACACACCTGAATTTTGGTAATAAAACAAATACTTACAGTGAGAAGCCATTATAAATTATCTAGAAAATAAACATTTAAATAATCTCAATCCTAAAATGTTTAATTGTGGTAAATGTAGATAGCATAAAGTTTGCCAGCTTAACCATTTTTAAGTGTATGCTCAGTGACAGTAGGTACATTCATATTGTTGTGTTACCATCACCATTATCCATCTCCAGAACGTGTTCACCTTCCTCACCCACAACACTGTACCTGCTAATCATAATTCTCCATTTATCCCTTTTCACAGCCCCTGGAGCCCACCATTCTACTTCCTGTTGCTATAATTTTACTATTCTAGGAACCTCCTATAAGTGGAATCAAACGATATTTGTCTTTTTAGGCCTGTCTTATTTAACTTACCGTAATGAGCTCAAGTTTCATCCATGTGGTAGCACGTGTCAGGATTCCTTCCTTTTTAACACTGAATAATTTTCCATTGAATGGATATACCACATTTTGTTTATCCATACCTCCTTTGATGGGCACTTGGGTTGTCTCCACCTCGTGGCTATTGTGAACAATGCTGTTATGAATATGGGTGTGCAACTATCCCTTCAAGACCCCATTTTCAATTCCTTGGGGATATACCCAGGAGTGGAAGTGCTGGGTTAAATGGTAATTTTATTTGTTAATTTTTGAGGAGCCATCATACTGTTCTCTATAGCAGCTGCACCATTTTATATTCCCACCAACAGTGCATAAAGGTTCTGACTTCTCCACATCCTTGTCACCACTTGTTATTTTCTGTTTTTTTTTTAAAGTAACCGTTGTAACATCTTTCCATGGTTTGTATCTTCTCTGGGAAAATGGGGGCCGTATATGAGTGACAACCATTTGTTTGGCAGCCTGACTTGTTCATTTCTCCTTGCATACAGGAAATTCTTAAGGTCAACCAGATTCTGCTCTGGCTACAGTTTCTGTCTAATGTCTCTGTTTTTTCCAAGTCTTCTATCTTTCATTAATTCAGGAAATGTAAATTTAAGTTGAACAATTCAAGAGTTTTCAGTACTCTGATACAAAGCAGTTTGCCTAGCCCAGTTACTCGTGCTACCCTCAATCTCAGTAAATGAAGGAGAAAGCCTTTTGTTTTGTTTTGTTTTGTTTTGTTTTGTTTTGTTTTAGATGGAGTCTCAGTCTGTCATCCAGGCTGGAGTGCAGTGGTGCAATCTCAGCTCACTATAAACTCTGCCTCCCGCTTCTCCTGCCTCAGCCGCCCAAGTAGCTGGGATTACAGGCGCACACCATCACACCTGGCTAATTTTTGTATTTTTAGTAGAGAAGGATTTTGCCATGTTGGCCAAGCTGGTCTCGAACTCCTGACCTCAAGTGATCCGCTTGCCTTTGCCTCCCAAGGTTCTGGGAGTACAGGCATGAGGCACTGTGCCTGAACAGGAAAGCCTTTTCAGAACAGAAAAAGTGAAAGTAATAGAACCTACTAGAAAACACTGAGATAGCTTGGAGATTAAAAGTAACAGCTCTCATACAGCAAGCCAAGTTTTTTAAAATTAAAAATCGTTTAATTTTTTTACTTAATTTTTTTTTTTGAGACGGAGTCACTTAACATGAGGTCTACCCTCTTAACAAATTTTTTGTGTACAATACAGTATTGTTGACTATAGGTAGAATAGCAGATCTGAGCATCTCACCTGAGAAAATTCCCATTGACAATTTCAGATGTGGAAACTGAGGCACAGTGAAGTGAAATCATTTGCCCAAAGTTAACAAATTTTCCAGGGTCAGGACCCAAAACTCAGTCATATCACTGCAAATCCCATGTTTTTTTCACCATACAATACTACCTAATGATTACTAAGCTCTTTACTTCTGAAACTGCGAAACTTTTAAGGACCTATTCGTGAAAAAACAAACAAAAAAGAAATGTGGTTTGAGCTTGCTGTTGAAGAGGAACGATTCCCTAAAGGCGGGCAGTGCATAGACTTCACCAAGCACTAACTTCGTGGGACGTGACTTGCTCGACTCTGGACAACACATGTTAATAGACCCAAAATGAGGCAAGACATAGGCATCGCCCATGAAAGGTACGTAGTCTATAGGACAACAGCAGTCCTTTCTGCCTAGCATGTTTCTTGAAGGCCTTGTGTGACACATGACATCCTATGCTCAGCTGGTGAATCATGTGACTCCTCTTTGCCTGGGGGCCATATATTCTTCCCCTATGGGGATAGGTTTCCTTCTCTTTAAACTTCTCAGGGGTATTGTGAACTTTAAATACAGTACTGATAAAGCATGAAACCTAGCACCCAGTGTGTAATAGACCAATAAACCAAAACCCATTGCCATCTCCCTGCCGTATCCCCAGAGTAGCTTTTCATTCCCAGTAGGGACAAGTGGGTAAAGGCCATGAAGAGGCATCTGAAAGGGAACTCTGAACTGAGTGGTAAAGAATTTAAGAATTTTAGGCCAAGCGAGGTGACTCACACCTGTAATCCCAGCACTTTTGGAGGCTGAGGCAAACGGATCACCTGAGGTCAGGAGTTTGAGACCAGCCTGGCCAACATGGCGAAACCCTGCCTCTACCAAAATTACAAAAATTAGCCAGATATGGTGGCGCATGCCTGTGGTCCCAGCTGCTTGGGAGGCTGAGGCAGGAGACTCACTCAAACCCAGGAGGCAGAGGTCGCAGTGAGCCAAGATCACACTACTGCATTCCAGCCTGGGTGACAGAGCAAGACATCTTCTCAAAAAAAAAAATTAAGAATAGACACTTAGAATATTTAACCATCAGCTGCTGTCCTTGAAGTCTGCCTCACACTTCTGCACCAACAGACTTGTTTTACTGGTCTGCATGTGAGTGCTCCATGCACTTCTGTGTACCATTTATTCATTTAGACTGCATGTGCTCTGAGGGAGTGGCCCCTCCTTCCGTCTGGTCTTGCAGCCCTGTGACTGTGCACTTACAGTTCCCGGTTCTCTACAGAGAGCAGTCCGTTAAGGATCACTGATTTGGTCAGAAGCAGGTCCTTGAGATTTATCTCTCTAAAGGGATTTCTCTAACGTAATGCTATGGTGTAAGCCAGGCACGTCGGGGCCCAGACACTTAGTGCACCTCAAGAGCCCAGTCAGCATTGGTCAGAAGGCCCCCAACAAAACCCGAAATCTTGACAGTCCTAAAGCCTGTCTGCACATGTGCCTTTACTTCTTTTTTGACTCCCACTGAACCTACGAGCCTGTAATTGACTTCTTTCCCTTCAGAGAGATTCCTCACTTCCAAGAAGCCTGCTTAGCCGCATTGGAAAGTCACCGAAGATAACTAGATTTGACTCAACAAATGTGCGCTTATCTTGGACACATCTGCCTGGATAGCCTCCCTCTGGTCTCTCCGTGGACTAAGAGCAAGAAGAATAAGCATTCTGCCTCAGTTAACTCTCTGTGCCATTTAGCACATTTTTGTATTTTCAATAAATATGCCTTAAGCACTACTCATCTTGTGGTGTTAATTTACCAACACAAGTGCCCTGAGGATCTGTGGGTTGAGCTAAGAGCTGACTGGGATTCACAGTAAGAGTAGTTCATGCTTACTTTGGGTGACACAACACAAGCAACAAATAAGAGCATATGCCAATCAAAACATTTTAGGGTTTAGTCTGCTGTGTGAGGCACCGTGTTAAGTAATTTACATGCATCGTCTCATATAATCCTCATAGCAACCCCTTGGTATCCCCATTCTACACATGATGAAAAAGAGACGCAGAGAAATTTAGCAAAATACCACGGAACACACACTTTGGGATTCTACGGATAGGATTTAAATTCAAGTCCACTCCTTAGTGTGACAGTGGGTGCAGTAACATACCTTCTCCAGTCAGAGTTTTCTCCTTCATAGTGGGACAATATCCAAAGCCCCTGGCGCTGCCACACTTTGCACCTTCATGAATCATGGAACTCCTCTTTTATATCCTCTCTACCTCAGTAACCCAGGGGTTCAGGATGGTCTAGAATTTCAAATCCCGAGTTGGGCAATCTGAATTCCCACGTAGCCTCTATCCTGACCTTAGGCAGCAAGTCATTCAATCTTTCAGTTTCATCGTTTGTCAACAGAAAATGGCAACCCTGGCCCAATCTATTTTAATAGGTAGTGTTGAAGATAAGATCAAAGGAAATATGTCAAAGTCTCCTGAAAAGCTTCAAATACTTCTCAAATTATTACTGTAATGGATTTAGTTTGAGAACTTACCGCACAGAACATCTTTGTCCAAAACCTTAAAATGAATGGGGAAACTGAGTTCAAGATGCAAAAATGGAACCCAGATTATTTCTGTTCTTGTGTAAGTAGAGGCTTGGACTGGAGCTCCAGGTATCTGTGTGCTTGCTCCTGCCTAGGTACTGCTTTGGGCAAATCACCGCACTTCACGACAAAACATGGATGTGATACCTGCCTTCTCCGGAATACTATGGGTAGAGTGTGGGTAGGAGACAAAAACATTCAGAAAGCTTGAGACGAGAAAAACTCTAGAAAGTCAATTATATGCATTTTTTTAATGTGGTGTCAGATTTTTTTCTCCCACTCATTTTCCCTTGTCTCAATCTAAATTTTATCCAGATGTGAACATGAAGAGGCCTGTCTTTGTTCATTCTCTGCTTCGTTGCGTGCCCTTTGGTTTTCTTTTGTGCCTCAAAAGGTTTTGGTGCTATGCTTCAAGACACAGGTCATGAAGGGGAAACAGCTGGGGTGTTGTGGGGAGAGTGCAGTATTAGGAACGAGGACTCAGGGTAAAGAATTACAGCATGCCTCAGAACGTGCACCTCCTCTTTGCCAACGCAGAGACAAGGTGATGAAAAGATCCCTGGCTCCAGACAAATGCCCTCAGCCTTGCAAAGCCTTCCAAGAGGCAGCGTCCCAGAGCCCAGACTGCAAGTGACTTGCGCATGCACACACGCGCACACACACGTTCACACACACACTCCCATGGAAAACTGTGCTCTCGCATCCCAGAAAAGGTTTGTTGTTTCAATTAAACCTCATCAATGCCACATGTCAGAGAAGAAAGAAAAAACGAAACAAGACTAAATTACTTCAGCTATCTCCTTAGGGATTGATCTGTATCGAATAAACCACCGTCTACACATGGGGAGAAGCTTTTACTTATGAAAAACAGAGGCAGGTGCAGAAGAGCAGCATTTGGTACTAAATCAAAGCTCTGGGAGCAGAAGGAAGTGGATTTAGATGCATCCACTTAGCTCCTCCTGATATCTAACTCTCAGGGTGGGGAACAGATCACAGCCTTGGCTGAGTCTGGCCTCTGCTTCCTGGTCCCCCCTGAGGTCCCACCCCACTCTGCTCACTGCTTCAGCTGCCCGGTAAGAACAGATGGACAGAAGTTAAAAGAGCAAGGTCAGCTCATCGGCTAAGTCCCATTTCACACCCTGCCCCACCTCCATCATCCCTTTCTGGGATATAAAGATGAAGAAAGCAGGGCAGGGGTGCTGCTGCATTTGATTCTGGCTGAAACTATGGTCGTTTCATTTACATCCCCTGAATAGCTGGCGAGTCTGATTTACACATTGATAATATGTGATGCTTTGTATTCCAGCAAATATTTAATCCCTGACTGATCAATAATCCTCGCCTGGCTGTTCTTTTTTGAAAAGAAATAAATCCCCTTTTACTCTTAAAATTCTTGAATAAAATTAAACTGCTTTAGCCTAGGATGCACTGCTCCTATATGAAGCCATGTGGTTTCATAACCTCAGTCTTCAGATGTTTTAAAAGGGGCCGCCTTTGCTTACTTGATATTTTCTGAGATCCTAACATCTCTCTGATGAGTCCTCTGTGTTATCAGTTGATATTATAAGACAACCCTTTAAGGTCTGGTATACTTTTTTAAAATTAAAAAGAAAAATTATTAACCTAAACTGAATCAGTGCATACATAGCATGCAGTATTTTTTTGCATTCTTTTGCTTATATTCACCATGGCGGTCTTGATTTAAATTCTTCATTACAAACCTTTCTATAAACCATTTCCCTCCAAGACTATATTTTTAAGAAAACTCTATTGCTACACAGATTCTTAAAAAGCTGTACTCCTGTCTTAGAGTTAAAGTTGAATATTTTGAAAAATGCACATTAAACATGGAAAGAGATGGCTTTCCTCTCTATAAGGGGCTCCCAAGGCAGCCTCAAAGCTCACCAAAAGTTCCAAAACAACATCCACAACAAAACAAACTCTCTTTCATCTCTGGCAGCAACAAAAGCAATAACTTTCACCAAACCTACCCAAGCCAAGAATTAATATAACACAGAACATATCCACGTTCAGACCATTACGGCTACATCAGCTCACCACAATATTTGTTTAAAAAACACATAATTTGTGGTAGAGAGAAAGAACTTTTCATACAAAAAGAGGTTCTTTCAAATGCAAATTAACCAAAAGACATATTTTCCCTGTGTTTGGGAAATCACTCCAACACATGAAAAACATCGTTTTTGTGTGGAAAAAAAAAATCAGTGTACACCCACCAGTTGAAAAGGCAATTACATTAGCTGTAGATTACCTTAACAGTTAAGAAAAGTTAACTCCTAGCTCCGTAAGTCTTTAAGAACTTTATTAGCATTTACTGACCTAAGTAGTCTTCAGTTCCCAGGTAGCAAAGTTTCTTTTCTTCTCCACTGAAATGCTCATATGGACACTGAAGGGCACTGTATTACTGAACTGATGAGAAAAGAATATTGTTTCCATTCTTCTGGAGGAAAAAAATATAAAGAAAGAAGGAAGGAAGGGAAGAAAGAAGAATAAGAAAGAAGGAAAGAGAGAAAAGGAAAGGAAGAAAAGAAAGAAAAAGAAAGGAAAGAAAGAAAGGAAAGAAAAAGAGAAAGAAAGAAAGAAAAGAAAAGAAAAAAGAAAAGAAAAGAAAAGAAAAGAAAGAAAGAAAGAAAGAAAGAGAGAGAGAGAGAGAAAGAAAGAAAGAAAGAGAGAGAGAGAGAGAGAGAGAGAGGAAGGAAGGAAGGAAGGAAGGGAAAAAAGAAAAGGCAAAATGCAGTCTACTCGAGTATTCTTCCTGGTGGGGAAAAAAAAGTAAATCCACTATTCTGGAACGAGTTCAAACATAGCTTGACAGGCTCCAGGAGAATTTATACTGAGCATGCTTAGCCCCGCACTGCTTGCATGAGACACTCTTAATGAATATTACTTCCTTCCCACTGGCTATTCCTGCTGGAAGTCCACACCCACCCCTCTTTCAGAAGTCAGGAATTTAGCTTCAGCCAAAGTCCAGAAAACATGCTTATGCGGAGACAAGGCCTCACCGATCCATAAACTTTCAGGTTGTGACCTGCAGGTCAGTTTGACAAATAGAACATAGGGGTGAATTTTTTTTCTGCCCTTGGTTATGTTCCCAGCTTTATGCCTGTCCTAAACTGCAGTTCCTCTGGAGAAAAGAAAAACAGAGAGCTCTCTTTCTAAAGAACATGACATCCTAAACACCACAGTAAAGACCTTTCCTGATCAAGCTTTCAAACCGAAATCAGAATAAGGGTTATCTACATATTAAAACACAACATTCGATGATTTTTAGCTTCTGGATAAAATAAAAGTCCTACCCCAAATGTATGCTTTTTGATAACTTACATAACACCTCTCTCAAAAACGCTGCATGCCAAAGCACACTCTGAAAATATATTCAAAATCCAGCTTTAACCTCCTATGCTGTCTAAACATTGGACTTGTATACATTCAGGTCACACTAAAACTGACTTTCTTTTCAAACAATGCTTTATCTTTCCCTAAATCCCTCTGTCATGTTTAATGACAGGAGACCTGACATTCTGGAAATTTAAAAATAGATTACTTTTCTGACAGTCTGAGAAGGCAAGATTCTTGGTCTGCCAAAAAATCGGGGAAGCGGGGGAAAGGGGAGAATTAGCAGGTAAGGGCCTGATATAGACAGCATAGTAAAGGAAGGACATTTTATATTTTAAAATTAAAAACAAAGTATCTTTTTTGTTGTCCATTTGACATTTCTAGGGTGCCATTTATATGTATCAAATTACAAATTATAAATATTATTAAATACTCATTTGAACTGTAATGCTTATTTCCCTAGACACACACACACACACGTACACACACCCCAATTTGTGGCTTGAAAAAAATGATGTCACAAAACATCAAAAGGCAATAGAAATTTTCTAAGTCTCCAAGAAATACGGCATGCCCAGTTTCTAATACAAAGCCTGCCTGGCTAGCATTGATTCTTTGGATTAATAAAGGATGCATCCATGAGCCTGATATGTAAATCCGTCGCCTCTCCATGCCTGTAACACTTTACGCAGCCCACTGCTGAGCTGCTAAGATATGTTTTCCCCATGGAAGGTCTTTGTAGCATAAAATACGTCTTTGCCCACTATTCAATAAATAAAATCTCTGCAGACGTATTTTCCTTCTGGTAACTATGAGTTTTTTCGAGACTTTAGGCATGGTGATTGTTTTGTTTGTTTTTATGCTTTGCCTAAGGGAAGAATAAAATGTAGCCCCCTGCCCCAAGTGTGTTTACTTATATTACAAGAGCAAACTAAGTTTTCAGCAGTTAGACGAAGCCCAAGAGAAATCAGGCTTTGAACCCTCATGACCACACATAAGGTAAGTGTAAAATAGGAAGGACATTTATTCATTTGACTCAAAGAGACTGCCTAGAGACAAGGTCCCCCAACATAGAGAACAGGGACCCTTCCCTGTAGACAGCTTACCTCCCTGCCATTGGAGTGCGCTGTTTCTCAGGCAGGTCTCATGGCACAGAGGACAGGGACCCTTCCCTGTAGACAGCCTGCCTCCCTGCTACCGGGGTGCAGTTTCTTTTGTCTCCTTCCATGAGGATGACTCTCTCCCCTGGAGCTAAGGGGAGACACAGAAGCCTGTGTAGGAAACACAGGAGCTTGAGTAGAACCATGTTGTTTCCAGCTTGAATGTTAAAACCACTCTGCAAAGCTGAGATAGTCTTTACAGTGCCATCACATTCATTAATTCAATTAGCAAATATTCATTGAATCCCTACACTGACACTCATTTGGGTGCTGGAAATTGTGACATGACTAAGACAATGTTCCTGCACTCAGGGAGTTTGCATTCTGGCAATTAGATGTTTAATGGAAAACATTTTAAAAATTCAAGATGTAGACCGGGTGCGGTGGCTCACGCCTGTAATCCCAGCACTTTGGGAGGCCGAGGCAGGTGGATCACCTGAGGTCGGGAGTTTGCGACCCGCCTGACCAACATAAAGAAACACCATCTCTACTAAAAATACAAAACTAGGTGGTGCATGCCTGTAATCCCAGCTACTCGGGAGGCTGAGACAGAAGAATCACTTGAACTCGTGAGACAGAGGTTGCAGTGAGCTGAGATTATGCCATTGCACTCCAGCCTGGGCAGCAAGAGCAAAACTGTGTTCCAAAAAAAAAAAAAAAAAATTCAAGATGTAAATAAGAAAATCGTGTATACATTTACAAATTGTGATAAGTTTAAGAAAGAACTAAAAGGGAAATGATGAGAAAGAAACAAGCCATGTGTGTTGGGGGCTGAGGCACAGAGCATCAGGAAAATGGAATAAATATTTCAGAAAATCATTAGTAACCAATCCAATATAAGTTAAAATGAAAAAAATATGTGGCGTGGCTGGATTAAAGCCTTGAATGCAACACTAATGCATTTGGATTTCATATGGTGTATAATGGGAAGCCATTGAGGGCTTCTGAGAAGAATTATTATTACTGTTTTGACGATGACTATTTTTTATAGCAGTTTGTAGGAACACTGGGGATGAGCATGAAAAGACAAAGCTTTTGGAAGAGCCAAGATTGGCAGAGGTGGGGAGAACACCTAATCTAGGACAATGCAAACAGTGATGGAGGGGAGAAGACAGCAATGAGAGGTATTACTATTATTTTTCAATTTATTTATTTATTTATTGAGACGGAGTCTCACTCTGTCGCCCAGGCTGGAGTGCAATGGTGCCATCTCAGCTCACTGCAACCTCTGCCTCCCAGGTTCAAGCAATTCTCCTGCCTCAGCCTCTGAGTAGCTGGGATTACAGATGCCCACTACCACGCTCAGCTAATTTTTGTCTTTTTTTGTGAAGACAGGGTCCCACCATGTTGGCCAGGCTGGTCTTAAACTCCTAACCTCCGGTGACGCAATGGCCTCGGCCTTCCAAAGTGCTGGGATTACAGGCGTGAGTCACCACGCCAGGCCGAGAGGTATTATTGAGGCAGAAAGACAACTTTTGACAACTAACTGGATATGCAGATGAGGATGAGAAGGCATTTAAGGGGAATGCTAAGATTTTTGGTCTCAGTAGCTCTCAGTAGATCAGGGGCTCAGACATCTCTTCACTTACTTCATGCCTGAACCCATGCAGCTGAAGACAGCTGGACAAAAATTTACAAGCACGTCAACTGTTCTCACATTACACTCTTGCTCACTAAACCTCGCATGGGTTCTTAAGCAGATGGTGAGAATGGGGAATGATGGTGTCTTAAGCAGAAATGGAGAATCTAGGGAAAGCAATGTCTGGCACAAGGTGAGCTCAAATATTTACTGGATGTATGGTATATGGAGTTTGAGGGCTAGGGGGATTTTCATCCTACACTATTATTTTAGTTGGGAATTTTATTTAGCTGTTAATAGGGACCTGATAATAGTCAAATACCTAAGGGTATATTTTCTCTCACTTAAAAAAAAAAAAAATCAGAGATTGAAAGTTCGAAATGTGACTACCAGGGACCCAAATCCTTCTATCCTTTTGGTTCTCGTTCTTAATGCAAGGTGTCCATCTTCAGTTTTGCCTTATGGTCCATTGTGGACTAGGCCTAATTTTGAGTAAATGGACAAATGTAGAAGTCAAGTCTAGAAAATGGTTGGGTAGCCAGGAGACCAGGGGCTCAGACACCTCTTATATAAGAATCTGGGTCATACCACCAGGTCAGCTACCTAGGCAAGCAGAGGTGCTAGCCAAGAAAGAGGAGAATCTAGAATGGTTAATACATTGAGGTAGTACAAATGAGGAGTATCAGTGGCACTCTCTAGAGCAGTCACAGAGGCAGGATTAGTCCCACTAACCTTCCTCATGTAAGACTTTCTAGGTAAGGAAACTTATCAGAATGCAGGAGGAGGTCTTCTTAGAAGGGGTAAGCTTAGTATACAAGCAAGCAGTGCAAATGGCGAACTGTAGCAGATTCTGTGGCATGCCATCTATTACCTTCCCTTCGGGACTAAGAAACTTACTACTGCACCTACTAGTAGTGTTAATTTCTGTCATCTCACAGCCAAGTCCCTCTTGAGCTTCTTGGGAGCCTCTATGCCCACAGGAATCCCACGTCTAAATGCCTACAAAGGGGCAAAAATGCCAAGCTTCCTTGCTCCAATTTTGGACAAATCAGAGGGTTGTTCCAGCTCCACAGCTCCCCGTAGGATTGCCTGAGACCTGTTACAACTGCACTTCTGTTTAACCCCTCCTCTGCTCATTCCTCCTGCCCTCCGTCCCTTATAGATGTTGCTTCTGAAAACACTCCTCGGTAAACTCCTGCATACAAATCTCGATCTCACAGTATGTTGTCTGGAAACCCAATATAATCCAGCAAAATAAAAATAAATTCAACCCTTCACTTACTCCATGCCTGAACTCATGCAGCTGAAGATAGCTGGAGAAAAATACACAAGCATGTCAACTGTTCTCACATTATACTCATGCTCACTAAACTTCACAAGGGTTCACCCCAGAAATCATCCTTTTCTTCCCTAATCCATTTTTACTTTCACTCTCCAGAACAAATATTTCAAATTTTCTCCTCTAATTTCCAACACTCGTTCCTCACCCCCATTCTCAGTAGTCAATCTTGCTTTCTACTATGATGAGAAAAATGAAGCAATTAAAAGAGAATTTTCAAAAACCTCAACGTGAAATCTACACACCTGCCAGAATCAGAGTGAATACACTTCACCTCCCCTTCTATTACTATGGATGAGCTATCCATCCTCCCGCAGAGCAAATCCCTCCACCTATGCACTATATCTCCATTTTCTCTTTCCTACTTGAAAATATTGCTCCACGAAGTCTTCTCTCTTTCTTGTTTTATCAAACTTTCCTTTTTTATTATATCGATTGCAACATCATAAAATACACTGGTATTTCTCTCATCTTAAAAACAATAACCTTTCTTTAATCCAGATTTCCTCTTCTACTAGTGATTTATTATTATCCCTTTCTTATAGCACTCCTGAAAGCATTCTGTACTAGATCTTTCTAATATCTGTCTTCACATTCTTTCTTCTTTTAAAAAATGTTTTCATGAGATATAATTTTCATACCATAAAATTATATAAAATTCAAACTTTTAACATGCACAGAGTTGTATAAGCATTAGCACAATCTAAGATTGGAATATTTTTATTACCCCCAAAAAACCTGCCAATTAGCAGTAATTTCCTATTTATCTCTATCCTCTATCCCCCAGGCCCAGGAAATCAGAAATACACTTTCTATTTCTACAGATTTTTCCTATTCTGGTCTTTTCATATAAATGAAAAGCATACAATATGTGGTCATTTATGACTGGCTTCTTTCACTTAGCATCGTGTTTTCAAGGCTCACCAATGTACCATGTATCAGTTTTCATTCATTTAAATTCCCAAATAATATTCCATTATAAGAATATACCACATTTTATTTATCTATACATGAGTTGATGGGCATTTAAGCTGTCTTCCCTTGTTAGCTCTTATCAATAATGCTGCCCTGAGCATTCATGTACAAGTTTTTGTGTGGATGCAAGTTTTTATTTCTCTTGAGTATATACTAGGAATGAAATTTTTGGGTCATAAGGTAATTCTGTGTTTAACTTTTTAAGGAACTGTCAGACTATTTTCTAAGTTGTTGAACCATTTTACATTCCTTCAAGCAGGGCATGAGAGTCCCAATGTCTCCGTGTCCTTCTCAACTCATGTTATCACCTACGGTGCTTATCATAGCCATCCTGGGTGGATATGCAGTGGTAGTTCAATGTGATTTTGATGTTTCCTTTGTGTTCCATTATGTTGGACATTTATCTTTTTATGTGCTCCCGTTCTTTCTTAAACACACTCCAATTAAGCTTTTTTCTCCATCACTCCACTGAAATGACTCTTCACAAGTCTACCAATAACTATCTTGTTACATTCTAAGACCATTTCTCAGTCCTTATTTTTCTTTACCTACCAGTAGTTTCCAACATGGGTAAAAATTATCTCAATAAAACACTGTATTCTTGGCTTCCAGAACACCATGTTGTCTTTGTTTTCGTCCTTCACTTCTGGTTGCGCCTGTTTAGCTCCTTTTCCTGGTTGTTTGTTTGTTTGTTTGTTTGTTTTCTCATCTCTCTCACCTCCAAATGTTAGATTTCCCCAAGACTCAATTCTAGAATATATTCTTTCTTACTATCTACACTCATTCCCTACACAATCTCATCTAGGATCTACATAACCTCTCCTAGAATCACGACTTTAAGTGCCATCTACATGGTTATGATGACTTTCAATATTATATCCTCAACCTGGATCACTCCATATATTCAAAACTAACTATTTAACATCATCACTTGGATGTCTAAGAGGCAAAATTAAACATGCCCCAAACTGAGCTCCTATTGTTTTTCCCAAACTAGTTCCTTTCCTTTCTCGATCTGTGGCAACTTAAAATTTGAAGCTAAGACAGAAGTGGAGCAAGATGGCAGAATAGAAGGCTGAACCAATCATTCTTCGAACAGAATACCAATTTAACAACTATCTACCCACAAAAAAAAAAAAAAACACCTCCATAAGACTGAAAATTACATCAGCACTCATAGCACCTGGCTTTAACTTCATATCACTGAAAGAGGCACAAAAGAGGTAGGGAAAACAGTCTTCAATAGCCTACCCACTCGTCTTCCATCTCCTGGTAGGGGTAGCATGAGGTGGACAGTGTTTCTGTGCACTGGGGAGAGGTAGAAATCAGTGATTGTGAGGCATTGAACTCAGTGCTGCCCTGTTAGAGCAGAAAGATAAACAAGACCAAGCTCAGCTGATACTTGCCCAAAGAGGGATCATTTCCCCAGGAAAGAGGGGAATTGCAGATTCCAGCAGTTGGAACTTGAGCTCCTGCAAGCCTTGTCATCATGGATTAAAGTTTTCTGGAGCCCTAAAAAGCCTTGAAAACCAGTCTAGGCCACAAGTATTGCAACTCCTAGGTGAGTCCTAGTGCTGAGCTGAGCTAACAGGCAGAGGACTGCGGGGGCAGTGACCTACTGAGACACCAGCAGGGCAACTAAGGAAGGGTTGGCATCACCCTTCCCCTAAACTTAGGCTGCACAGCTCGTGGCTCCAAAAGAAATCCCTTCCTTCTGCATGAGGAGAAAAAATGGAAGAGTGGGGAGGACTTTGTCTTCCATCTTGAATAGCAACTGAGCTACAGGAGGATAGAGCATCAGTCAGAGTTTTGAGGTCCCCATTCTAGTCCTTAGCTCCAAGAAAACATCTCTAAACACACTCTAGGCCAGAAGGGAACCTGCTGCCTTGAAGAAAAGGATTCAGTCCTGGCAGCATTCATCACCTGCTAACTGAAGAGCCCTTGGGCCCTGAATAACCAGCAGCGATACTGAGGTACTACTTTGAGGGCCTTGGGTGAGACTCAGTTTTGCTGGCTTCATGTGAGACTCAGCACATCCCCATATCTAGTGACTGTGGGGTGAGACTTCTGCTTGAGAAAAGTGGAGGGAAAAGTAAAGGGGACTTTGTCTTGCACCTTAGGTACGAACTCAGCCACAGCAGGTAGAGCACCAAGTAGGCTCTTGGGGTCCCTAGTTCCAAGCCTTGGTTTTTGGATGGCATTTCCGGACCTGTTCTGGACCAGAGGGGAGCCCACTGCCCTGAAGGGTGAATCCCAGGCCAGGAAGCATTCACCACAAGCTGACTGAAGAGCCCTTGGGTCTGAAGGGAACATCGGCAGTAGTCTGGCAGTACTCCCTATGGGCCTGTGGTGGTGGTGGCCATGGTGTGAGACTGCTCTGCCTTTGGAAAGATGAGGGAAGAGTGAGAAGGACTGAGTCTTGTGGTTTGAGTGCCAGCTCAGCCACAGTACAATAGAACACCAGATAGACTGTTAAGATTTTTTACTCGGCCGGGCGCGGTGGCTCAAGCCTGTAATCCCAGCACTTTGGGAGGCCGAGACGGGCGGATCACGAGGTCAGGAGATCGAGACCATCCTGGCTAACACGGTGAAACCCCGTCTCTACTAAAAAAATACAAAAAATTAGCCGGGCGAGATGGCGGGCGCCTGTAGTCCCAGCTACTTGGGAGGCTGAGGCGAGAGAATGGCGTAAACCCAGGAGGCAGAGCTTGCAGTGAGCTGAGATCCGGCCACTGCACTCAAGCCTGGGCGACAGAGTGAGACTCCGTCTCAAAAAAAAAAAAAAAGATATTTTACTCTAGTTCCTGGCTTCCAGGTGGCACCTCACGCTTGCCCAGGGCCTGGGAGACCTCCCTGGCCTGAAGGGAAGAACACAGGCCTGGCTAGCTTTGCTACCTGCTAGCCGTAGAGACCAGGGCATTGAGCAGACATAGCCAGTAGCCAGGGAGAGGTTACAGCAGGCCTTGGGCGAGACCCAGTGATGTGCTGGCAATGGGTCTGACTCATCACAGTCCTAGTGATGGTAACCACAGGGTGCTTGTGTCACTCTACCCCGAGCTCCATGTGGCTCAAAAAAGAGAGAGAGACTCCATTTGCTTGGGAGAAGGTAAGAGAAGAGAGCAAGAGTCTCTACCAGGTAATCTAGAGAAATCACCCGGACTTGTCCAAGACCACCAAGGCAGACCTCTATGAGTCTGTAAAAGCCACAGTGTTACTGAGCTTTGGGTGTTCCCTAAAGTACATACAGCTTAGCTCATGAAACCGACTCCACTTGAATATCTGGAAAGCCTTCCCAAGAAGGACAGGTACAAACAAACTCAGACTGCCAAGACTACACTAAACATGTAACTCTTCAATGCACACATACAGATGAACATCTACAGGTACTAAGATGATCCAGAAAAACGTGACCTCACCAGATGAACTAAATAAGGTACCAGGGACCAATCCTGGAGAAACAGAGATATGTGACTTTTCAGAAGAGAATTCGAAAGAGCAGTCTTGAGGAAACTCAAATAAAGTCAAGATAATGCA
Source organism: Rhinopithecus bieti (assembly GCF_001698545.2). Lineage (NCBI taxonomy): Eukaryota > Metazoa > Chordata > Mammalia > Primates > Cercopithecidae > Rhinopithecus > Rhinopithecus bieti. Next base: position 1,116,494 of record NW_016827192.1, read on the forward strand.
GAGAAAAATTTCAGAATTCTCTCAGATAAATGTAACAAAGATATTGAAATAATTTTAAAGGACCAAGCAGAAATTCTGGACCTGAAAAATGCAATTGGCCTACTGAAGAATACATCACAGTCTTTTAATAGCAGAACTGATCAAGCAGAAGAAAAAAATAGTGAGCTTGGAACAGGCTACTTGAAAATAGGCAGTCAGAGAAGACAAAAGAAAAAAGAATAAAAAACAATGAAGTATGCCTACAGGATCTAGAAAATAACCTCAACAGGTCAAATATAAGAGATATTGACCTTACAGGGAAGTTAGAGAAAGAGATAGGGGTAGCAAGTTTATTCAAAGGGATAATTCCAAGGAACTTCCCAAACTTAGATAAAGATAATAGCATTCAAGCACAAGAAGTTTATAGAAAACCAAGTAGACTTGACACAAAGACTACCTGAAGGTATTTAATAATCAAACTCCCAAAGGATAAAGAAACTATCCTAAGAGCAGCAAGAGAAGAACAAATAACATACAATGGAGCTCCAAAGCATGTGGCAGCAGACTTTTCAGTGGGAACCTTATAGGCCAGGAGAGAGTGCATGACATTTTTAAAGTGCTGAAGTGCTGAAGTGCTGAAGGGAAAAAATAAAGAGAGAAGAAAAGAAAAAACAACACTTTTACGCTAGAATGGATGCAGTGATCAGGCAACACTTCTACACTGCTGGCAGAAATGTAAACTAGTACAGCCACTATGGAAAACAGTGTGGAGATTCCTCAAAGAACTAAAAGTAGAACTACCATTTGATCCAGCAATCCCACTACTGGGTATCTACCCAGAGGAAAAGAAGTTATTATACAAAAAAGAATTTGCACACACATGTTTATAGCAGCACAACTCATAATTGCAAAATCATGGAACCAACCCAAATGCCCATAAATCAACGAGTAAAGAAACCATAGTATATACATACATACAACATAATACTATTCAGCCATAAAAAGGAATGAATTAACAGCATTTGCAGTTACCTGGATGAGATTGGAGACTATTACTCTAAATGAAATAACTCAAGAATGGAAAACCAAACATCATATGTTCTCACTGACATGTGGGAGCTAAGCTACAAGGACACAAAGACATGAGAATGACTCAATGAACTCTGAGGACTTGGGGGTAAGTGTGGTTAAAAGGTGAGGAATAAAAGACTACAAATAGGGTGCAGTGTTTACTGCTCAGGTGATGGGTGCACCACAATCTCACAAATCACCACTAAAGAACTTACTCATGTAACCAAACACCACCTGTACCCCAATAACCTATGGAAAATATAAATGAAATAAATAAATAAAAAATAAAGATATATAAAAGCAACATCAAAGATGATTAAATAATGGTAACTACAACAACTTTTCAAAACATAAGACAGTGCGATAAGGTATAAATAGAAACAACAAAAAATTTAAAAGTTGGGGTAACAAAGTTAAGGCATAGAGTTTTTATTAACTTCCTTTTGCTTATTTGTTTATGGAGAAAGTGTTAAGTTGTTATCAGCTTAAAATAATGAGTTATAATATAGTATTTACAAGCCTCATGGTAATCTCAAACCAAAACAATATAACAGATGCACAAAAAAACTAAAAAGCAAGAAACTAAATCATATCACCAGAGAAAATTACTTTCAGTAAAAGAAACAAAAGAAGTAAGAGAAGTCTACAAAACAACCAGAAAACAAATAACAAAATGGAAAAAGTAAGTCTTTACTTATGAATAATAATATTGAATGTAAATGGACCATACTTTCCAATCAAGTCATAGAACAGCTGAATAGATTTAAAAACAAGACCCAATGATCTGTTGCCTATAAGAAACACACTTCACCTATAAAAACACTCATATACTAAAAATAAAGAAAGAAAGAAAGAAAAGGACATTTCATGCCAATGGAAGCCAATAAAGAGGAAGAGTAGCGACACTTACCTCAGACAAAATAGATTTTAAGACAAAAACTATAAAAGACAAAGAAGGTCACTGTATAATGATAAAGGGGTCAATTCAGCAAGAGTTTATAACAATTATAAATACATGTGCACCCAACACTGGAGCACCCAGATATATAAAACAAATATCATTAGACCTAAAGAAAAAGAGAGTGCAATACAATAATAGCTAGAGACTTCAGCACTCCACTTTCAGCATTGGACAGCTCTTCCAGACAGAAAAATCAACAAAGAAACACTGGATTTAATCTACACTATAAACCAAATAGATCTATTAATAATATATATTTACGGAAAATTTCATCCAATGACTGCCAAATACACATTCTTCTGCTCAGCACATGAATCATTCTCAAGGATAGATTATATGTGAGGTCATGAAACAAGTCTTAAAACATTTTTTTAAAATGGAAATAATATCAAGCATCTTCTCTGACCACAATGGAGTAAAACTAGAAATCAATAACAAGAGGAATTTTGTTAACTAAATAAATACATGGAAATTAAATAATATGCTCCTGAATGACCACTGGGTCAATGAATAAATTTTAAAAAGGAAATTGAAAAATATTTTGAAACAGATGATAAATGAAACAAAACATATTAAAACCTATGGGATACTGCAAAAATGGAACCAAGAGAGAAGTTTATAGCTATAAGTGCCTACATCAAAAAAAGAAGCAAAACTAAAGATGCATCATAAAGAACAAAAAAGAAAAAAAAAACACCAAACCCAAAACTAGTAGAAGAAAATAAAAAACAAAGATCAGAACAGAAACAAATACAATTGAAATAAAGAAACCAATAAAAAAGATTAGTGGAGCAAAAAGTTGCGGTTTTGAAAAGTTATACAAAATTGACAAACAGCCAGACTAACAAAAAAATAGAGAAAACCCAAATAAATAAAATTAGAAATAAAAAAAGAGACATTACAACTGATACCATGAAATTCAAAGAATCATTAGTGGCTACTATGAGCAACTATAAACCAATACACTGGAAAATCTGGAAGAAAAGGATGAATTCCTACACATATACAATCTAACAGGATTAACTATAAAAATAATCCAAACCTGAACAGACCAATAACAAGTAATGAGGTCAAAGTTGTAACAAAAAGCCTCACAGTAAAGAATAGCCTGGGACCCAATGCCTTCACTGCTTCACTGCCAAACATTTAAAGAAGCACTAATACCAATTCTACTCAAACTGTTCTGAAAAAGAAAGGAGGGAGTACTTCCAAACTCATTCTATGAGGTCAGTATTAACCCTGATACCACAACCAGACAAAGACACATCAAATAAAGAAAACTACAGTCCAATACTTCTGATAAATATTGATGCAAAAATCCTCAAGAAAATACTAGCAAATTGAATTCAATAACACATTACAAAGACCATTCATCATGACCAAGTGAGATGTATCCCAGAGATGCAAGGATGGCACAATTTATTCAAGTAAATCAATTTGATATGTCACATTAACTGAATGAAGAAAAAAAATCATGAGATCATTTCAATTGATGCTGAAAAAACATTTGATGAAATTCAACATCCCTTCTTGATAAAAAGCCCTCAAAAAACTGGGTATAGAAGGAACACACTTCAACATAACAAAAGCCATATGAAACAGACCCACAGCTAGTATCATACTGAATGGGGAAAAACTGAAAGCCTTTCCTCTAAGATCAGAAACATGACAAGGATGCCCACTTTCACCACTGTTTATTCAACATAGTACTGGAAGGCCTAGCTAGAACAATCAAACAAGAGAAAGAAATAAAGGGCATCCAAATTGGAAAGGAAGAAATTAAATTATTCTTGTTTGCGGAGGACATGCTCTTACATTTGTAAAAACCTAAAGACTCCACCAAAAAACTATTTGAACTAATAAAAAAAATTAGTAAAGTTGCAGGATACCAAGTCAACATACAAAAATGAATAGCATTTGTATACACAAACAGTGAACAATCTGAACAACAAATTTAAAAAGTAATCCCATTCATAGTTGCCACAAGTAAAATTAAATATCTATGAATTAACTTAACCACGCAAGTGAAAAATCTCTAAAATCAAAACTATTAAACACAGATAAAAGAAATGGAAGAGGGCACCAAAACATGGAAAGATATTCTATGTTCATGGATTGGAAGAATCAATATTGTTAAAATACTCATACTGCCCAAAGCAATCTACAGATTCAATACAATCCCTATCAAAATACCAATGACACTCTTCACAGAAATAGAAAAAACAATCCTAAAATTTCTATGGAACTACAAAAGACCCAGAATAGCCAAAGATATCCTAAGCCAAAAAAAATTTAAAAAAAAAAAAAGAAGGAAGGAGGAATCACTTTACGTGAGTTCAAATTATACTACAGAGCTATAGTAATTAAAACAGAATTGTACTGGCATAAAAACAAACACATAGACCAATGAAACAGAATAGAGAACCCAGAAATAAATCCACACACCTACAGTGAACTCATTTACAAAAAAGGTGCCAAGAGCATACACTGAAGGAAAGACAGTCTCTTCAATAAATAATGCTGGGAAAACTGGATATCTACATGCGAAAGAATGAAACCAGATCCTTATCTCTCACTATATACAAAATGCAAATCAAAATGGATTTAAGACCTAAATCTAAGATCTTAAACTATGAAACTACTGAAAGAAAATATTGAGGAATCTCTCCAGGACATTGGACTGAGCAAAGATTTCTTGAGTAACACCCACAAGCATAGGCAACCAAATCAAAATCGGACAAATGGGATCAAGTTAAAAACCTTCTTCACAGCAAAGGAAACAATCAGCAAAGTGAAGAGACAACCCACAGAATGGGAGAAAATAGTTGCAAACTACCCATCTGACAAGGGATTAATAACCAGAATACATACAGAGTTGAAACAACTCTATTTTTAAAAATCTAATAATCCAGTTTTTAAATGGGCAAGAGATTTATTTATTTATTTATTTGTTTATTTATTTATTTATTTATTTATTTTTGTGACAAGGTCTCTCTCTGACACCCAGGTTGGAGTGCTATGGTGCAATCATGACTCAGTGCAATCTTGACCTCCTGGGCTCAGCTGGGTCTCCCACATCGGCCTCCCCGGTAACTGGAACTTCAGGAGCTACACACTCAGCTCATTTTTGTATGTTTTGTAGAAACGAGTTTCTGCCATGTTGCCCAGACTGATCTCAAACTACTGGGCTCAACTGATCCACCTGCCTCAGCCCCACAAAGTGCTGGTATTACAAGCATGAGCCACCATGCCCAGCCTGGGCAAGAGGTTTGAAAAAACATTTCTCCAAAGAAGTCATACAAATGACAAATAGGCATATGAAAAGGTGCTTAACATCACTGATCACCAGAGAAATGTAAATCAAAACTACAATGAGATATCATCTCACCCCAATTAAAATGGCTTTTATACAAAAGACAGGTAATAACAAATGCTGGCAAGGATGTAGAGAGAAGGGAACCCTTGTACACTGTCGTTGGGAAAGTAAACTACTACAACCATATGGAGAACAGTTTGGAGCTTCCTCAAAAACCTAAAAAACTAAAAATAGAGTTACCATATTATCCAGCAATCCCACTGCTGGGTATATACCCAAAAGAAAGGAAATCAGTATATCAAAGAGATCTCTGCACTCCTATGTCTATTGCAGAAGCACTGTTTCCAATAGCCAAGATTTGGAAGCAACTTAAGTGTTCATTAACAGATGAGTGGATTTTTTAAAAACATGATACTTACACACAATGGAGTAGTATTCAGCCATGAAAAGAATGAGATTCTATCATTTGCCACAACACAGACGGAAATGGAGGTCATTACGTTAAGTGAAATAAACCAGGCACAGAAAGACAAATATGGCATGTTCTCACTTATTTCTGGTATCTAAAAATCAAAACAATTAAACGCATGGAGATAGAGAGTAGAAGGATGGTCACCAGAGGCTTGGAAGGGTAGTAGGGGCTTGGGGGGTAGGGGTAGTGGAGATGGTTAATGGGTACAAAAAACATAGAAAGTGGTTGGGCGTGGGGTCTCACACCTGTAATTCCAGAACTTTGGGAGGCCGAGGCAGGTGGATCCCCTGAGGTCAGGAGTTTGAGACCAGCCTGGTCAACATGGCAAAACCACATCTCCACTAAAAATACAAAAATTAGCCTGGCATGGTGGTGGGTGCCTGTAATCCCAGCTACTTGGGAGGCTGAGGCAGGAGAATTGCTTGAACCTGGGAGGCGGAGGTTGCAGTGAGCTGAGATCATGCCACCGCACTCCAGCTGGGCAACAGAGCAAGACTCCATCTCAAAAAAAAAAAAAAAAAAAAACCATAGAAAGAATAAAAAAAACCAAGTATTTGCTAGCACAACAGGGTGACTATAGTCAATAACAATTTGATGTACATTTAAAATAACTAAAAGAGCATAATTGGATTGTTTCTAACATAAAGAATAAATGCTTGAGGGGATGGATACCCCCTTTTCCATTATGTGATTATTATGCCTGTATA
>NW_016827192.1:1123246-1187451 GCF_001698545.2 Rhinopithecus bieti
AAAAAAAAAAAAAAAAAAAAAACCATAGAAAGAATGAATAAGACCAAGTATTTGCTAGCACAACAGGGTGACTATAGTCAATAACAATTTGATGTACATTTAAAAATAACTAAAAGAGCATAATTGGATTGTTTCTAACATAAAGAATAAATGCTTGAGGGGATGGATACCCCATTTTCCATTATGTGATTATTATGCCTGTATATAATGGATGCTTGTATCAAAAAAATCTTCTGCACCCCATAAATATATACACCTACTATATACCCACAAAAGTTTAAAATTTGAAAGACCTTTGAGCTATTCTTGACTCTTCTTCCTCTCATACCTCATGTTCAAAATATTATTAATTTATGTCAGTCACCTTCAAAACACATTTAGAGTTTGAACTGTTCTCAGCATCCCCATTTCTCTGGTTCGAGTTAACATAATTTCTGACCTGGATTGTAAAACTAGCCTCCCAAATGATCCTCCTGTTTCTGCCTTTGACGCCCAGCAGTCATTTCTCAACATAACCACCAGAATGACGCTATTAAAATCTTAGTCAGAATGTATTTCTCGGTCGGGTGTGGTGGCTCACGGCTGTAATCCCAGCACTTTGGGAGGCCTAGGTGGGTGGATTACCTGAAGTCAGGAGTTCGAGACCAGCTTGACCAACATGATGAAACCCTGTCTCTACTAAAAATACAAAAAGTTAGCCAGGAATGGTGGCAGACACCTGTAACTCCAGCTACTCGGGAGTCTGAGGCAGGAGAATCGCTTGAACCAGGGAGGCAGGGTTGCAGTGAGCTGAGATTGAGCCACTGCACTCCAGCCTGGGCAATAAGCAAAACTCCATATCAAAAAAAAAAAAAAAAAAAAAAAAGAATGTATTTCTCCTCTGCTCAGTACACCATAATGGCTCTTCAATCTGCTCCACAGAAAAGCCAAAGTCCTTACTGTGGCCTACAAGGCCCCAGGTTCTCCCCTCTCTTTACCTTTCTTATCTCACTTCCTCCTAGTCCCCACTCCTCAGTCTTTCCATTTCTCTCATCCTGACCTCCTTACTGTCTCCCAAAGACCCCACATCTTCACCTGGCTCAGGCCTCTGCACTTGCTGCCTCCTCTGCTCAAAGCATCCTTATCCCTGATGGCCATATGATTAGTTCCCTTACTTTCTTCATATCTTTATTCTGAAATCACCTTCTCAGGGAGGCTTTCCAGGTCATTCTACCAAAAATAGTAGTTCCCCTCCCAGCATTTCATATCTCTCATGCCTGCTTGATTCCTTCTCATTATCACCTACATGTAACATTCTGTATATTTTAATAATCAATCTTATTTATTTTCTGTCTCTCTAACTAGAATGTGAACTCCCTAAGTGTGGACTTTTGTCTGTTTGTTCACTGATATATTCCAAGCAACTAGAAAAGTACGTAATGGATAGTAGGTATCCAATAAATACATACTTGGTGAATGAATTCCTCTCTACAATCTTCTCTCCTTAGAATATTATTCCTCCTGTTCTCCATCTGCAAAATATGTTTACCCATTCAGATGCAAATAAATATTACTTTCTCTCTGTAGCTTCTTGTTTTTCTTTGCTTTCTCTGCTTTCTCTTCTTTCTCTCTGTAGTTACTTCTTCCATAGAGTTTGTTGCTTCCCACTCTGTGCTCCAAGATCACATTGCATTTAACCTCTGCTGTTGCTTATTGCTTTGTGACTTACGGTATCGAATTTTCCATAAGATAATGAGTTATTGCAATGCAAAATCATCATATTATTATTTTTTATCATCCCTGGTGCCTGGCCCATCATAAAATTCAATAAAAGTGTTGAATGAATCACCAAACACATCCTGTCTTCTTTCAGCTCCCTCCTTCCCCTTTTCATCACCCCTTACCACTACCCAAAAATGACAGCTAACTCTTCCACTCCAAAATTATCCATGAGCCTCCTGCTGACCAGACTTTATTGGCAGTGTCTGTTTCCTGGTCCCAGATTCTGCCTCCATACTCCCCTCCTCCTGGTCAGACAATTATTCCCTCAGGCATTTGCTAAGAAAGATAATATAGCCAATTAATTTGTGCCAAGATTCCAGTAAAAGTTAAAGGATTGATGATTGAATATTAAATTTTAAGTTACTACATATTTTTCAATTCAGGTAACTAAGTAACATCATGCTGTGGGAAGAAAATTTAAGGGTAGGAAATCCAAGCAGAAAGTACTGTTTAGTGGTTGCCTAATTGCTGTGATATAGAAGGTTTTGACCTCAGGGTGAATTAATTTATCAGATTACTTCCTGAGAATAGAAGGAGGATTTCTTAAGAAGAGAATCGAGGAGAAGGGCATGGATATACTGGATGCCTGAGAAGAGGTAGCTCCACTAAAGGAATGAAATGGGCGTCAGGGTGACACCATCACCAAAGACAGTTTTGGGGAAAGACTTGGTTCCCTTCCAGCCACTCCATATTGCCCTTCACAAGGATCAGTCCTAGGTAAAAGCATGATCCATGATCCAGGTAATCCAATACACAAAAGGCTAAGTGAATAGAAGAGTCCACACCATATGAATCATGTGAAAATGCTTTGGAGACTAGAATACACCATTCTTCAACATTCACTGAGCCCAGAGAAGTAAAAGCAAGTCCAAGCACGTATTGCATATTGAACAGTAGCTCTGTGAAAGAATTAAGTACCAAGGCTACAAAGATGAGGAAAACAAATCTCTAATCTGAAAGGAACTTAAAATCTAATAAGGGAAAAATCAATGCCAACAAGTAGGACAAGTACTAGATAATAGAATTATGAACACATCACCGTATAGAGGCAGCATCCAGCTCTGGTTAGGTAGTGCTGGCTAAATGAGATGGTGTCATACTGTAGTATTTGAGGTGGGTCTTAAAGGAAGAATAGTTTTCTGGACGAATGGGAATTGGCAGAAAGAAGAGCATATGAAAAGGATAGGGCCACAAAGCAGCCTGAGTTGGGGAAAACTATTAGTAACGGGATACGGCTAAATCATAGGGTTGGAGAGGATGTGTGATGACAGATGAGATTCACAGATAGTAAGAGATCAGGTTATGAAGGATCTCGAATGCCATGCTAGAAAGTTTAGATTTTGTCTTTTTGGGCAATGACAAGCCATTTTAGAATTTTAAGTAAGGGACTAACATGTTCAGAATTTTATTTTTGAAAGAGGATCCTAGATATAATACAGAGAATGGATTGGAAGATGAGGAAGACTGAACTCAGAAGGACCAATTTGTTGACAGGTGTGTTATGCAAATGAAGGTGAAAGAGAGTCTAAGTTAGGCAACAATAGTAAAGATGGGTAGAAATAAATAGATACAAGATACGTATAGGAAATAGAAAAAGCCTTCATGACCAATTGGCTATGATGGGGAGGAGACATGGATGGCATAGTCAACTGTTTTGATGTTCTAGTGGATTTGCTGATATGGATAATACAGAATTCTTTTTACTGACCAAGTTATTGTGGGACTGTTATAAATCTGTGCTGGGTTTTATTAAGTTTGATGTTGCATGAGACCAAGGGAGAGGTTTCAAGGCAAATGGAATATGGACAGTCAAGCAGAAGACAGATCTATTTGGAAGGTATGAACTTCAGAACCACATTAGCATATAAAGTTATGTGGAAACCATGGGTAGAGATAAATTGTCCTAAGAGAGTATGTTAAGAGACAACCAGATACGCTATGCCCAAATGTGAAGACGGGTTGAAAAAGGAAACCTACGCAAGAGACCAAGAGTATTGGGAGACAGAAGAGGAGAATAGAGTGACCATAAAGATAAAGGAAGAGAGTTTCAATGAAGGAATGTCAAACACATAAAGAGACCAAGAAGATTTTCAAAGCCTGAACATGTTCATTGAATTTAACAATATAGAGATCATTGTGACCTTGCTAAGAATACATTTAATGAAGCGATAGGGCTAAGTGAGTCAAGTGAGGCGCCCAAGGAGGAAAATTTAAGGTGGCACTCACTCTCAAAGTTGTGCAAAGGTGGGGTCAGCACCTGAGAGTGAGGGCAGCCTTAAATCTGGCACCCAAAGTGCCTTACTGGCCTCACCCTAGTCCCATGCAGGCTGAGGATTAAATGAGAGGGGAAGAAATAAAGTTAACAAGTGTACTTTGACTGCACTGACTCAGGCCTTTCACTCCTTTTTCCTGTAAATCAGCCTGAAAAAGTAGGCTTAAGCTACCATATTTTGTCTTTTTTTTTTTTTAATTATTATACTTTAAGTTCTAGGGTACATGTGCACAACATGCAGGTTTGTTAGACGGGTATTCATGTGGCACGTTGGTTTGCTGCACCCATCAACTCATCATTTACATTAGGTATTTCTCCTAGTGCTATCCCTTCCTCAGCCCCTCACCACCCGACAGGCCCTGGTGTATGATGATCCCCACCCTGTGTCCATATTTTCTCATTGTTCAGCTCCCACCTACAAGTGAGAACATGCAGTGTTTGGTTTTCCGTCCTTGTGATAGTTTGCTGAGAATGATGGTTTCCAGCTTCATCCATGTCCCTGCAAAGGACATGAGCTCATCCTTTTTTATGACTGCATAGTATTCCATGGTGTCTATGTGCCACATTTTCTTAATCCAGTCTATCATTGATGGATATTTGGGTTAGTTCCAAGTCTTTGCTATTGTGAACAGTGCCACAATATATGTGTGCATATGTCTTTATAGTAATATGATTTATAATCCTTTGGGTATATACCCAGTAATGAGATTGCTGGGTCAAATCGTATTTCTAGTTCTAGATCCTTGAGGAATCGCCACACTGTCTTTCACAATGGTTGAACTAATTTACATTCCCACCAACAGTGTAAAAGCATTCCTAGTTCACCACGTCCTCTCCAGCATCTGTTATTTCCTGACTTTTTAATGATTGTCATTCTAACTGGGCATGAGATGGTATCTCATTGTGGTTTTGATTTGCATTTCTTTGATGACCAGTGATGATGACCATTTTTTCATATGTCTGTTGGTTACATAAATGTCTTCTTTTGAGAAGTGTCTGTTCATATCCTTTGCCCACTTTTTGACGGGGTTGTTTGTTTTTTTCTTGTAATTTAAGTTCTTTGTAGATTCTGGAAATTAGCCCTTTGTCAGATGGGTAGATTGCAAAGATTTTCTCCCATTCTATAGGTTGCCTGTTCACTCTGATGATAGTTTCTTTTGCTGTGCAGAAGCTCTTTAGTTCAATTAGATCTCATTTTTCTATTTTGGCTTTTGTTGCCATTGTTTTTGGTGTTTTAGTCATGAAGTCTTTGTCCATACCTATGTCCTGAATGGTATTCCCTAGGTTTTCTTCTAGGGTTTTTATGGTGTTAGGTCTTACATTCAAGTCTTTAATCCATCTTGAGCTAATTTGTGTATACAGTATAAGGAAGGTATCCAGTTTCAGCTTTCTGCATATGGCTAGCCAGTTTTCCCAGCACCATTTATTAAATAGGGAATTATTTCCCCATTGCTGGTTTTTGTCAGGTTTTTTCAAAGATCAGATGGTTGCAGATGTGTGGTATTATTTCTGAGCCCTCTGTTCTGTTCCATTGGTCTATATATCTGTTTTGGTATCAGTACCATGCTGTTCTGGTTACTGTAGCCTTGCAGTATAGTTTGAAGTCAGGTAGCATGATGCCTCCAACTTTGTTCCTGTTGCTTAGGATTGTCTTGGCTATGCAGGGTCTTTTTTGGTTCCATATGAATTTTAAGCCACCATATTTTGTCTTATATGTACGTCAACTTAGGCCTCATTTGACTGACCCAGGTATGTACATGTGACCCAAGGACAGTTCATTTTAAACTCTCAGTATGCAGGCAATCCTATTTTCTCTCCTGAGATTTTGAACAAGAGAATACCATAAGAATTAATACTTGGCAGTAGAAAAAAACTGAAGAAAGCTTATCTTTTAGAGGCTGGAATAGCCATAATGGGCTACACATATGCCAAAGTTATGTAAAGACTGAGCTCTGAAATAGCGAATCCTTTGCTAGAAAGAAAATGGAATCCAGGCCGGCCATGGTAGCTCACTCCTGTAATCCCAGCACTTTGGGAGACTGAGGCAGGCAGATCACTTGAGGTCAGGAGTTCGAGATCAGCCTGGCCAACATGATGAAACTTCATCTCTACAAAAAATACAAAAATTAGCCTCGCATGGTGGTGGGCACTTATAATCCCAGCTACTTGAAAGGCTGAGGCAGGAGAACACTTGAACCCAAGAGGTAGAAGTTGCAGTGAGCCGAGATCGTACCATTGCACTCCAGCCTGGGAGATGGAGTGAGACTCCACCTCAAAAAAGGGAAAAAAAAAAAAAAGGAATCCAGTAGGAGAGAGAAGTGAGGCAGTACAAAAGGCATAAGGAATCACCAGTTTCTACAACCCCGTCAGCTCCAGAGAGCTTTTTGTGTCCTCTTGAAATGCTTTCACATTAAGCTTTTTTTCACTCAAGTTACTTTGAGTTGAATGTTTCTTCTTTGCCACTGAAAGAGCCTAAGTAAAGTTATTTTTAAAGGAAACTAGTCAGAGCAACAAGCAAAAATAGACAAGTGGGATTCCATAAAACTAAAAAGCTTATGCATAGTATAGAAAATGATCAACCACATGAAAAGGCAACCTATGGAATGAGAGAAAATATTGATGAGTCCGACATTTGATAAGGGGTCAGTATCCAAAATATATAAGAAACTCAACTCAATAACAAAAAAACACACAACTTGATTTTAAAATGGACAAAAGACCTGAAATGGCATTTCTCTGAAGAAGACATACAAATAGCCAAGAATATGAAAAAATACTCAACATCAACAACCATTAGGGAAATGTAAATCAAAACCACAGTGGGATATCACCACACCTCGGTTAGGGTGGCTATTATCAAAAAGACAAGACATAACAAGCGTTGGTGAGGATGTGGAGAAAAGGAAACCCTTAGACACTCTTGGTGGAAATGTAAACTAGCACAGACATTATGGAAAACATATGGAAGAAGCAAAGTCAGCAAGTGTGTGTTTAATTTCTCAAAGAATTACAAATACGGTTACCATATGATCTAGCAATTCTACTTCTGAGTACACATTCAAAGAAAATAAAATCAGTTTGTTGAAGAGATATCTCAGCCTTATGTTCATTGGAGCATTACTTACAATAGCCAAGATGAGGATGCAACCTGTGTCCATCAACAGATAAACAGATAAAGAAAACGTGGTATATATACACACTGTATACTATTCAGGTTTTAAAAGAGAAGGAAATGTTGTCACTTGTGAACCTGGAGGACACTCTGCTAAGTGAAATAAGCCAGGCCCACAAAGACAAATACTCCATGATCTCACTTACAAATGGAATCTAAAAAAGTTGAACTAACAGAAGCAAAGAGTAGAATAGTGATTGTGAAGATGCTATCAAAGAATACAAAATTTCAGTTAAACAGGAGGAATAAGCTCAGGAGATCCACTGTACTCTGTGGTGACTGTGGTTAATAACGATGTATTGTATACTTGAAAATTGCTAAGATGGTAGAGTTTACATGTTCTCACCACAAAAAAAAAGATAAGTATATCAGGTAAAGTGTATGTCAATTAGCTTGATGTTGCCATTTCAAATTGTAGGTGTTCATCAAAACTTCATGCTGTATACCATAAATATATGCAATTTTGTCAGTTGAAATAATAATAATAATTTCTAAAATAAAACACACTTTTTAAAAAGGGAGCTTACCTGTGAAATAAAGGAAAAAGCTCAGATATTAGAACAAGGCCCATTTGAGCTATATATAATGGAATGAAAGGAGAAAATGTTAATGAGCTACTTTGACTAACTTGACCAGCTTATTTGTCTTATTGATTTGTTTCTAAAGAGCTCTGGACTTGCAAGACAAGAGGTGTAATGCTTGCCTAACAGTTGTTTGTTCTGTAAGTCTTAGTTTTCTTCCCTAAAATGTGGAAATGTAAACATTTATTTACTTATAGGATGGACGGTTATATTGAAAGATGAGTTATCACACTGAAAAGTGAAAATGTGAGATGTTAATAATTGTGAGTCATATCAGTTATAAGAGTAATGATTTATATTTACTGAACAGTGCTGTGCCCACCCCATCTCACCCACCTGCCTCTCCCACTTCTTTCTCTCTCTTTCACGAGTGCTTGAAGCTCTTTGCTTACTCTGCCATTGCTATCTTCCACTTTGGTTGAGTTTTACTAATGTCTGATAACTGAATAATGAACAAACTTCACCTGGAAAAGCTCTAACATGTTTGTTCACCTTCAAAAAAAGTATTCCAGCTATAACAGAGCACTTTAGAAACAGAAAATGTTCTGTGGTAGTGGCCATAGTAGTGACAAAAGTAAGTACTGGTGGTGTAGTAATAGTTGTCTACACTATAGGAAATTATATTTATTAATCTGAAATTGAGTTTAGCTCTTATATCTTTGTACCTTATAGAGAGTCCTATGTTGACCCTTTGGCCATATATTTTAGACCAGAATTTTTTCATATTATTATACCAAATTTAGTATAATTTGAGATCATCAAAAATCTAATTCATTAGCAGACAGATGAGAATAACACTGTTATAACACAGTCTCAAGAACGCATAGACCCCAATTCCATGTCCATGGAGGCCAAGAGCTAATTCAGAGGAGATTTAGGATGCTGTGAAAACTTTTACAGCAGTAGCAGCATTTTGGGATGCTATTAGGACATGGGTACATTTTGTTACTTCATGTGGAAACATACTGCTTTATTCAAAGATCAAGAGCAATTTTTGGAGCCATCCTCTTGGTCAACACAGGAAGTCAGTTGGCTGGTTCAGAAAAGATTACTAGGTGATGCAATCTGTGAGGCTAGTCCCATTCAAACCAGGGAACAGTAATAGGAGTAACAGCAGAATGGCTAAGAAGATAGCCACCATGGGCCCCTCACTGACTGGGCAGGTGGATTCTCTATGCATTCTCAGGTCTCCTGACTGCCCGAGGATGGGGAGATGAAAGCGCTAACATACAGTCCGCAATCCAATGCTCTAAACGTGCCTCAGCAGTGCCCAGGACTCCATTCTCTGTCACCCTTAGAGAAATCTTCACCCTTGGGCTGTTGAGCAACTCACCCTGGCTGAGGCTGAGGTGGAGAACAGAAGGGTAAGAGTGCTCCTTTCGGCTCTGAATTTACCTGTCAAGCAAGGTGAACATCTCTAAAGAAGGCAGATGAAGTGATAGGTTCACAGGGGTTGTTATACGATTCTCCCTACTTTGGTGAATGAAATTTTTTATGAGAAATGCTAAAATAGAAAAGGCAACTTCTTCACTATAAAACTAAGGGTTTTAGAGAAAAGGTCTTTCTTCTCTAAATTTTTTCCATCATTTTCCTGGACAATGCTTTTGTTTCACAGTTGGAAATAGGATTAGACATACAAATACAAATTAGAATTGGGCAGCAAATAAAATTCACTTTCAGATGGAAACTACTGAAAGTGGATCCTTTCCCAAGAGGGAGTAGCAGGGAACCAAGCACCTAAAAGGAGAGAGCGAAGCACCGAGGAAGGCACATGGGAGAGTAGAAACTGGGACCCTCAGAGACACATTTTATTGACTTCTCAGTGTGGCCATCTCTCTGCCTCAAAGGTGTTCATTGGAGGGGTCAACCTTGTGCTTCCTAAGGTCCCCTCCTCTATGAGCTCCCCATCTTACCCCACCCCTGACACAATTACCTTGGGCTTCACAGACAAAGTCCCTCTCTGGCTTTTGACCCCTGCCCCCTTAATAATATTAGACTATAAAGTTGCTTAGCATGAGGAGTTGCCATGACGACGGCACCCATATCCCTGTACAAGTGCCAGCACTGAGACCCGGGGGCTCGGGCACATGGCAAAAGGACAGCTTGAGAGAAACAATGGAGGGAGCCGACTGCAGATTCTTTTCATGCCTAATTACCCATGAGCACATGGCACAATGGCTTATTTAATTCTGCCTTGGCTCAGAGTAGAGACAGGTTCTCATTCCAGTTGGAAAGGATTCCAGCTCTGGCCCATTGCAGGGAGGGGCAAAAGGAAAGGGAAAGTAAGTTATTGAAATGCATAGACTTTGTCTTCTTAATTATTTTGCATTTGGCCATCATTCCTTGTCTCAGAAGCTAATTATTCCAAGTCACGAGAATTGTTCCACCTCAGAGTTAGCTGCGAGCGAAATGCTGACAACCGGTGCTGGGAACAACTGTTTCCCATGCCTAGCTAGGCAATAGAAGATCATTCCTTCTCAGAACGAACTCAGCCAGTCAAAGGGTGGAATGATTTATTAAATCCTCAGGATGTGTAAGGTAATCTATTTGTCTTTCTTCTTTCTTTCTTAGAATAGAATTCAGGCCTCACTCCCCTGGAATTTTGCAGACTGTGGAGAAACAGTCTTGCCAGAACCACGCTGTAAGGTGATACCAGGCAAAAGAGACAGAATGGACATACAGGCAAAGAAGATTCTCTGCTCTGTGCAGACTCAAGGCCATGTGACCTTCTCCACACAGTGAGCCCACAGGTAACCAAAAGTGCTTCTGAGTCCTCAAAGATGGTGGGAGAGCAAAGGAGACCACTGCCTCATAAGCATTAGGAGGGTGAGTGCTTTCAGAGATGTAATGCCATTTTTGTGAGTTCTCTGTCATGGCAGCCAAATAGATGTGGTAAGAAATACGTGGAGAATATTATAACTTTTTATTGATTGCCAAAATTGCATCCAAGTCAACCCAGATAACATTGCTTTAATTATCTGTCTGGATTCCTACTTCAGGTCCTGACCCCTTCTACTCTCTTACCAATGTGATACGCTATTTATCACCTGACTCAAATAATGACAGACAGGAGGTCAAAGGCTTTCCAACTTTCTTTACTGACTCAGCAAAACCCAGTGGGTCCACCTGTATACCCTCTGAATATTTCTGCCTTAGCAGTGAAGGTACTGGAATATAAGATTTTGGAAGCCATAATTCCGGGAGGGTCCAGAACATACTCTTCATTAAGGCAAAAAGAAATGCACAGTTACAGGGGTCACTTGCATCTCTGAGGAGTTCAGTGGTGACTGTCTTCTGTAGAACAGGACTGACAGGAGATGTAACCGTGAAATTGAACCTCTTGATATTAAGTGTAGTTTCAAGTGGGGTCCAGACTAAAATAAGGTTCTGCTGCAGGTTCAGGCTGCAGTTCAAACTGTCTTGCCACTCAGGCCTAGATCCAAAGGTATAGAAGTGTTGGAGGTGGATAAAGAAGATATGTAGAATTGCAAACCCCACTTGGCGACTCAAAGCACAGATCTATGATTGTGGAGGAAAACCATGCCTTCTGCAGCAGAAAATTACTCTCATATGAAAAGAAGCTCATAAGTAACTGAATGAGAGTAGGATACCAAGTGACTATGTTACTAGGGCTGCTCACCAAGTTGGAGACTGCCTGATCAACTGATTCATAAGATCGGGTGTCAAGGAAGTAATACCTGTGTAATAGAAATTGTGTATCAGGCCTACAGAACTCCAGAAGGTACAAGTAAATGATATGAGCCAGACTTCTACATCCCCTTGCTCTGTTTCTCTCTCAACTCACATCTATAAAGAGTAAAAAATAGTTCAAGTCCAGTTAAAAGACTGGGACTACACTATATTGGGTGCTAGCAAAAAATGAACTGCTGACACATTACAGCATCACTCAGGAGTGACATTAAGGGATCTTAGTGGAGGAAAATTCTCCCAGAGGTCAGAGCTTTAAGCACAACTCTGGGCTATGCACTTCCTATGGAAGAAAATTTGAAATGTGTGTGTATACATATATAACTCCTGAGAAGTGACAACTTACTTGGCTCAAGAAAACAAGACTACAATGTTTGTGTATTAGTTTCCTGTGGCCGCTGTCAAAAACTACCAAAAGCTTGGTGACTTAAATCAGCAGAAATTTATTGTCTCACAGTCTAGAGTTCAGAAGTTGGAAATCGGTATCACTGGGTTGAAACAAGTTGTCTGCACTTCTTCCAGCTTCTGCTTGGCGGCTGGCATTTGTTGGTCTTGTGGCCACATCACTGCAGTCTCTGTCTCCATCTTCATATCACCTGCTCCTCAGTGTGTGTGGAATCTCCCACTGCCTTCTCCTTCTAAAGACACTTGTGATTTTATTTAAGGCCCTCCTGGATAATTCAGGATAATCTCCCTATTTCAAGATCGTTAACTTAGTCACATCTGCAAAGACTACTTTTTCATATAAGGTAGTATTTACAGGTTCCAGGGATAAGGATCTAATATCTTTGGGGTCTGGGGTGCATTACCAACCTACCATGATCTGGGACAGGTAGGTTTTAGGAAGACATTTGTTGGGGGCAGCCTACCATGGTCTGGGACTGGGAGATTTTTAGGAAGACATTTGTAGTTGAACCTATGAAAATAGACGCACAAGGTACAAGGAATTTTGTGTCTTGTGTTGCTGCCCATCAAGATGTATTCACCTCAGAAAAGGTTCTCAGTCCCCAAGGAGGTGGCATAATCTTCTGCAGACATCAACCAGCCTCTCTTCATGGTTTAATACTGTCTTGGACCATTGAGTGAGTGGCTATGACGGCAAAGATGGAGAAGTGCATGGCTGCAACAGCCTGGGCTCCCTCTCACCAAGGCTCTTGATACTGCTCAATCTGCCAGCATCAGAGACTAATTATAATCACTTGACATGGTTCCATTCCTCTTGGGCAGAGCATCTTAATCCTTGGTGAGTAAATAGGTTTTATATTTGCTGTTTATAAAAACTTCCAAATACTGGCCAGGCACACTTCAGGAGGCTGAGGTGGGCAAATTGCTTGCTTCCAGCACTTTGGAAGGCCAAGGTCAGGGGATTGCTTGAGCCCAGGAGTTCAAGGTCAGCCTGGGTAACATGGCAAAGCCCCATCTCTACAAAAAAAAATAATAATACAAAAATTAGCTAGGCATAGTGGTACATACATGTATTCCCAGCTATTCAGGAGACTGAAGTGGGAGAATTGCTTGAGCCTGGGGAGGTTGAGGCTGCAGTGAGCTGTGATTCTGCAACTGCACTCCAGGCTGGGCAACAGGGCAAGACCCTGTCTCAAATATATAAATCAATAAATAAATAACCAAACACTATGGAAAACACTTGTATATAATTCAATGAAATCATCATGGAAATAATCAGAAAAATTAACAGAGCTTAGACACTGTAGCAATGTCAAATTACTTTAAAAATGTTCTTAAACATTTACAATTTATACACTTACAATTTATATGCGTATCACAGATTGGTAACAGTGTGCAGACCAGCCCAGATCCATGGATTATGTTTTGAATTTACTGCCCTAGAAAATTATCCAGCGCCTGTTGGCAGATCAGATACATCAGATCCTTTCCGGGCTGAAAGGGGCAGTGATTCCTCTTTATCCAATGCTATATCTATGCCGAAAAAGGATTCTCCTCCCCCACTCCTGACCATGTGGCTTTCACCAGCACCACGGTCTAAGTGCCTAATCAATGGACATTGTATGACACTCAACATTGCCTCAAGCCAAGGAAAATATTTTACAGCCAAAGAGGTACAACCATGGACATATAACCATGGGACTTGTGGGTGTTGCCATGTACCCCTCACCCAGAGGCAGCCAGCCAAATACAAAGATGAAACTGCCTGTGTCTCTAAAAACTGGAACTCGTGAATCTTGAAAGAAAAGGGTAGCAGTAAGATTGAAACCTCTCTATGTCACTCCCAGTGACCTACTTGCAGAACTTGTGCTTCTCCTTCCTACATCATTAGACTGACAGATTAGAGGTCCTGACTCCTGGGAGGGAATGTTTCCACCAGGAGTTTTACTGAATTGAAGACAGAGACAGCCAGCTAAGCCACACTTTACTCCTCATCCCAGTGGACAAATGTCAAAGAGAAGAATTACTGTATTCCGAGTGACAATTGAACCTGATGACTGAAAAGTTAGGAATGGCTACCCTACAATAAGGGCAGGAAATCTAAGGAATTCCCAGAATCCAGAGATCCACTGAGACTTCTCTCTGTGCTTCCAGGCCCAATTATAAGAGCAAATGAGCAGCCGGATGCAATGGCTCATGCCTGTAATCCCAGCAGTTTGGGAGGCCGAGGCAGGCAGATCACCTGAGGTCAGGAGTTGGAGACTAGCCTGGCCAACATGATGAAACCCCGTCTCTACCAAAAATACAAAAATTAGCCAGGAGTGGTGGCACATGCCTGTGATCCCAGCTGCCTGGCAGGCTGAGGCAGGAGAATCGCTTGAACCCGGGAATCGGATGTTGCAGTGAGCTGAGATCACACCATCATTGCACTCCAGCTTGGGTGACAAGAATGAAACTCTGTCTCAAAAAAAGAAAAAGGAGAGCAAATGAGCAATGTAGCAACCATAACTCAAAAGGGCAAGGCAATTTAGGCTGCAGACCCCTCAGGAGTAGAACTCTAGATTTCCCCACCACAGAGAAAACTCAGTGGCTAAAGTGTTGGCTGATGGGAAGAAAAATCTAAAATGAATGGAGGAGAGGAGAGAAGATGATTATTAAGGATGGCTTTGGGACCAGATGCAGCTTGTTTCCATATCCTTCTTGCTGTCAGTCCTCTCCCAAATTGCTGCTAGCCACTCTCCTGAAGAGGTCTTTGTCATTGGTTGGGCTTGTCCCTCCTCTATCAGAACATGAGTGAGGACATTTTGCTTTCACAAAACTTGAAGAACTAAATTGTAATGGTGAGCCAGATATAATAGGAGGCCCCAAACGGACTTTAATGGTGCAAGCGTTACACTATTAGTCACTTATTTTGCACCATCTCAGATCCTCTCAGCCTCTTCAGTTTTGGATACTTCTAACCACTTGTTCCACCCCAGTTCCCACTGCAACAACAAATACTCTGAGTTTCAGTTCACTTAATTGTAAGCAGCAGACACCTTGGCAACATATCCTCATATTGACTCACCATCTTAATCTGCCTCACCACTTCTTCTTCCTTGACATTGTATACCTTAATCAAGTGGTAGTTCAGAAGCTTTTGCCTTAGCCTCTATTTAGCCAAGGGCACTCTGCCAGTGACTGCAGAGTTCCTGTTATCACTGCCCTTCTTCCTAGGTGCGTCACCAATTATTTACACTACTAATAGTGGTATATATTTTTCTGTTAAAGCTGAACATCTTTCTTTACCTTTGTTTATCAAACAGTTAAAGAACTTCTGGACATGCTGAAATGCTGGAGTCAGGTAGAAAGAGTTTAAAAAAACAGAGACCAATCACAAAGGTCAAGAGGTTGGCATGGGGGAAAGTGAAAGGAAGAAACTCTATCATTGGAAGAATGCCATGAATATGAAAATCTTCCCATTGACACTGAATTGAAATATTCTGCAGAAGATGCAATATTGCACAGGAAAGGCAACATCCTATCTTCCATTAAAAAAGTAAGAAGGATTAAGGAAAATTAGCAATGTTGAGGAAATTGTGCACCTTGAAAAAGATTATCTCTAATGAATCTATTCCTACTAAACTTGGTGATAAATTTCCTCAATATTGAGTTCTTTCCATGGAAAACTACCTCATAGAGAATTGCTACAAGCATGAGATATTGCAAGTGATAGACCCTACAATGTGTAATTGCCTAAGTGAAAATTAAATAGTCAGTATATTTTTATATAAGAGGATTGATGTATTTTGTTGTTGTTTTCTCACTTTTCAACTCTACTTTCAAATAATATCAATAAAATCTATTTCTGATTTTTTAAATTTGCCTTAAGAGAAAGAAATGAAGGGTATTCACGTAAGAAGAGAAGAAGTCAAATTTTCTCTGTTTACAGGTGACATAATCCTAAGAAAACCCCATCATCTCAGCCCAAAAGCTTCTTAAGCTGATAAGCAACTTCACCAAAGTCTCAGGATACAAAATCAACATGCAAAAATTGCTAGCATTCCTATACACCAAAAACAGGCAAGCAGAGAGCCAAATTATGAATAAACTCCCATTTATAATTGCTACGAAGAGAATAAAATACTTAGAAATAGAGCTAAAATGGGAAGTGAAGGATCTCTTCAAGGAGAACTACAAACCATTGCTCCAAGAAATCAAAGTACACAAACAAATGGAAAACATTCCATGCTCATGGATAGGAAGAATCAATATTGTGAAAATGGCCACACTGCCCAAAGTAATTTATAGGTTCAATGCTACTTTCGTTAAACTACCATTGACATTCTTCACAGAATTTTAAAAAATATATTTTAAAATTCATCTGGAACCAAAAAGTGCCCAAACAGCCAAAACAATCCTAAACAAAAAGAACAAAGCTGGAGTCATCACGCTACCTGACTTCAAACTATACTACAAGGCTACAGTAACCAAAACAGCGTGGTGCTCATACCAAAACAGATATATAGACCAATGAAACAGAGCAGAGACCTCAGAAATAACACCACACATCTACAACCATCTGATCTTTGACAAACCTGACAGAAACAAGCAATGGGGAAAGGATTCTCTATTTNCAAAGTAATTTATAGGTTCAATGCTACTTTCGTTAAACTACCATTGACATTCTTCACAGAATTTTAAAAAATATATTTTAAAATTCATCTGGAACCAAAAGTGCCCAAACAGCCAAAACAATCCTAAACAAAAGAACAAAGCTGGAGTCATCACGCTACCTGACTTCAAACTATACTACAAGGCTACAGTAACCAAAACAGCGTGGTGCTCATACCAAAACAGATATATAGACCAATGAAACAGAGCAGAGACCTCAGAAATAACACCACACATCTACAACCATCTGATCTTTGACAAACCTGACAGAAACAAGCAATGGGGAAAGGATTCTCTATTTAATAAATGGTGCTGGGAAAACTGGCTAGCCATATACGGAAAACAGAAACTGGACCCCTTCCTTACACCTTATACAAAAGTTAACTCAAGATGGATTAAAGACTTAAATGTAAAACCTAAAACCATAAAAACCCTAGAAGACTTAAATGTAAAACCTAAAACCATAAAAATCCCAGGCAATACCATTCAGGACATAGACGTCGGCAAAGACTTCATGACAAAAACACCAAAAGCAAATGTAATAAAAGCAAAAATTGACAAATGGGATCTAATTAAACTAAAGAGCTCCTGCACAGCAATAGAAACTATCATAGGAGAGAACAGACAACCTACAGAATGGGAGAAAATTTTTGCAAACTATCCACTTGATAAAGGTCTAATATCCAGAGTCCATAAGGAACTTAAACAAATTCACAAGAAAAAAAAAAAAAAAAAGCCCTATTAAAAAGTAGGGCTGTAAATGTTCATGTCCAACATTTCTCTAAAGAAGACATTCACGTGGCCAACAATCATATGGAAAAAAAACTCATCATCACTGGTCGTTAGAGAAATTCAAATCAAAACCACAATGAGATATCATCTCACACTAGTCAGAATGGCGATTATTAAAATGTCAAGTAACAACAGATGCTGGCAAGGTTGTGGAGAAAAAGGAACGCTATTCTTCCACTTCCACTGTTGGTGGGAGTGTAAGTTATTTCAACCACAGTGGAAGACAGTGTGGCGACTCCTCAAAGACCTAGAACCAAAAATACCCTTTGATCCAGCAATCCCATTACCGGGTGTATACCCTAAGGAATATAAATCATTTTATTATAAAGCTATATGCACACGTATGTTCATTGCAGGACTATTCACTGTCCAGAGCCGTGAGGCCCGGAAATTGCCGCAGCCTCTGTTGCTTAAGCTCCGCATTGTGGAGACAAGATGGCGCACTTCCTGGTTCTTCATCATCAACTTTTGCCGCGCGCACGAACTTTTCCAGTGCGCGCTAGATAACTTCCCGCGCCCGGGAAAGACTAAGTCTACCGAGCATGCGCCTGGTGACGTCTCTCATTATTCTCCTCCCCGCCTGCTCTGCCACACTTCCTCTTTCTTACCAGCCTATATAAGCTGTACCAACGCCCTCAATAAAAGAGACTTGATCAGGATACTGTCTTGTCTCCATTTCTTGTGTCTCTTGTCTCTCTAAATTCCCACCCCCTCCTCCAAGGTCTGTGTTAACAATTCCGCTGGACGGGACAATTCACAATAACAAAGACATGGAATAAACCCCAATTTGAAAATGTGGTACATATACACCATGGAATACTATGGAACCACAAGAAGGAACAAGATCATGTCCTTTGCAGGGACATGGATGGAGCTGTAACTGTTTTTCTCTGCAAACTAACTCAGGAACAGAAAACCAAACATGGCATGTTCTCACTTATAAGTGGGAGCCGAACAATGAGATCACATGGACACACAATGGGGAATAACACACGCTGGTGCCTGTCATGGGGCAGAGAGAGGGAGAGCATCAGGAAGAATAGCTAATGGATGCTGGGCTTAATACCTACGTGATGGGTTGATCTGTTCAGTAAACCACCATGGGACATGTTTATCTATGTAACAAACCTACACATTCTGCAGATGTACCCCGGAACTTAAAGTTGAAGAAAATAAAAAGATAAATTTTTTTTAAAGTTTTTGCTTTTAGTTTTATAATAGCAATCCATGTTATGCAGCAAAGCTGCTGACTTCATGTGTGCCCTTTTGTGTCTTTAGGATTAAACAACGCTTCCTCCAAAGCTGCTGTTTTAGGAGGCTTGCCACTGCTTATGTGGTGCCACGTTAGAGACAAGCATCGGTCCAAACTAGCTGGATTTGAAATCAGAAAGGAACAGCATGGCAAAGATACAGCTTTATTAAGAGAATTTCTTTCTGCCTGTGGCCCCTGCTCTAAGATCATGGGAGGCCAGAGCATCGTGTACTCTGTAGAATTGCAAAAGCTACTGCTTCACGCTTAAGTTAGTGTAAAGAAGGGAAAAATATAGGAAGCCCTTGTGACATAAATTGGAGAAAGAATTGAAGGAAACTTGATTCCTGAGATTTCCTTCAAAAACTTCTGCCTTAGGCTTTATAAATCAAATATAATTGCTACCCCACTCCCTTTGTAAAATGCAACTCGCTGGGGAGCAGTGCAGCAGCAGGGGTCATATTTTCTCTGTCCCCAATACCAGTTTATTATTTCATGCTGCAGTGAGACAGAGGCCAGGCAGGGAAACACTGGACAATGGTTACATCTCTTAGACCTATTGCTGAGGGAGAGAAATCACAGAGGAGAGCTCCAAGTTCAAAGATGGCAATTAAAAAATACCATTTGTTACTATCTAATATAAAACTTTAAAAAATAAAACAAAGAAGCTATTTGTTTTTTGCTTTTTGAGACAGAGTCTTGCTGTGTTGCCCAGGCTAGAGTGCAGTGGCATGATCTCGGCTCATTGCAACCTCCGCCTCCTGGGCTCAAGCAATTCTCAGGTTTCAGTCTCCTGAGTAGCTGGGATTACAGGTGCCCACCACCAGGCCCAGCTAATTTTTGTATTTTTAGAAGAGACAAGGTTTCACTGTGTTGGCCAGGCTAGTCTTGAACTCCTGGCCTCAAGTGATCCGCCAGCCTCAGCCTTCCAAAGTGCTGGGATTAGAGGCACGAGCCACCATGCCCAGCCAAGAGGCAGTTTTTTTTAATTGTGTGTTTTGACAGAGAAAATTCAAATCAGGCAACCAAATGTTCTTTTAATTTTTAAATTTATTTTCTACAGCCCACACTTTCTACACTTTAAATCAGTATTTTTTTACCTTTTATATAAGACTGATTTATTTTGCTTTCATTTTCCCACTTCCCACCCTTGCTTCCAAATATTGTCAATACAATCTAGATTAAAAAGCTGTCTTCTTGCTATAAATTTGTTCTTACTATATATTTTCTAATTGTTTATATTAGATTTCATTTTATAATGGCACTTATATAATAAATTTGTGTTTACTGGTTTGGGTGCTCACTACTTTTTTTATACATACATATATTGAGACAGAGTCTCACTCTGTCTCCCAAGCTGGAGTGCAATGGAACAATCTCGACTCACTGCAACCTCTGCCTCCCAGGTTCAGTCTCCTGGGAGTTTCAGGAGAATCTCCCAGGTTGATTCTCCTGCCTCAGTCTCCTGAGTAGCTGGGACTACAGGTGCGCGCCACAACACCTGGCTAATTTTTCACCATGTTGGTCAGAGGTTTCACCATGTTGGTCAGGCTGGTTTCGAACTCCTGACCCCATAATCCACCCGCCTCGGCATCCCAAAGTGCTGGGATTACAGATGTGAGCCACCGCGCCTGGCACCAACATTCTTATGACTGTTTGTTGATAGACATAAGCACTCAAGTTTTGGGGAAATATATTCACTAATTAATCATAGAATATGTATGTTTAGCTTTATTAGATACTGCCAAACAGTTTTTTTGAAGTAGTTGTGCCAATTTACTAACGAATCACATAGTAGAGTTCCATTTGCTTCGCATCCTCACCAGCATTTAGTACTGTTAGTCTTTTTACTTTTAGCCATTTTATGGAGATGTAATGGTGTCTCCTTGTGGTTTTAATTTTAATTTCTCAATAAGGACTGAGGCAGAGGACACTTTCATATGCTTAGCATTTGGATATTTTTTTGAGTGAAGTGCCTATGGAGGCTTTGCCTTGAAGAAGGCCATTCAAGCTAAAGGAACAGAAATGTCCAAGTCACCACCAAAGTGAGAAATGTGGTTTTCTCTGCATTCATTTTTCTTGAGGCTCACTGACCCTGTTGGTGCTTTGGTTTAAGTAATTTTTCATCAGATTTGAACAGTTTTGGCCATTATTACTTCAAATCTTTTTTCTGCCTCAATATTTCTCTACTATCTGATATAGTTACAGGTGTACATTACAGGTGCACAAGTAAGCAACGTTAAAGAAATGATAATGAGGCAATTGTGACTATTGCATAGACTGTATGAGGAGCTGTGGTCAGAGATAAAGGTGTACACACCAGCTTGGGCCATATCACAAAAGATTCAATGCCTAGATCTCTCACTTCCATGTCCCTGTTTTACTCAACCGATTTTTAGTCAATACTATTTATTAATTATTTTCTATGTGTAAGGCATTGTCTTAGTCCATTTGTGTTGTTATAACGGAATACCTAAAAGTGGAGAATTTATTAATAAAAGAGGTTTATTTAACTCATGGTTCTGCAAGCTGGGAAGTTTGAGAGCATGGCCCTGGCTTCTAGTGAGGGCTTTTATGCTGCATCATAACATGGTAGAGAAGGTCAAAGGGAAAGCAGACACCTGTGAAGAGACAAAACTCAAAGAACATGCTGGTTTCAAAACAACTCACTCTTGCGGGAGTTAGTCCATTCCCGTGGGAATTAATTTAGTTCACTAATTTAGAACAAGAACTTACTACAGCAAGAATGGCACCAAGCCATTCATGAGGGATCCACTCCCATGTCCCAGACACCTCCCACCAGGCCCCACCTCCCAGTGCCACTACATTGGGCATCAAGTTTTAACATGACATTTGATAATGGGATAAACAAACCACTTCCAAACCATAACAGACACTATTATAGAATATTTAGGAAAGGCAAAACTAAAAAGGACTTGGCTATCCAGAAGGTTAAAATCCAGATGGGATGGTTTGGGATATGACATTGAACAGAGAAATGATTCTGTAGATAAAGCTGTATCTTCAATGGGACTAGAGTCTTTTGCAGAAGGTAACTGACTCCTCTTCAGTCCCATGAGGACAGACCATAAACAAAAGCAAGTAAAACATACAAATAGTTAGGATTCAAATTCAGAAACGACATTAGATTTTTTTTTGCATGCCTCATACTCTGCATGTCTCATACTCTGCTAATTCCTTTGCTTCCTCTGAATTAAACACAATTGCCAGTAGAAACTAGCAGAAATTTTAGTCTGCCACAACATCCTGACCTAGCAAAAGTTAGGGGCACTCTTACATCAATCTCCAATCTGATGAAGAAAATTGTTTACTTGAATCATAGAAACACAGATTTTGCTGGAACACAGTATAAATGCAGTAGTAACAAAAATATCTAAACTCTAGCCTTTATTCTCTGAAAAGTTTACACAGACCTTTTCCTCGTGATGTTATTACGTTAAAGTTTGAGTAATTAGACCATCTCAAAGCATAAGCAATTTCAGTGTGACGTGTGTATTTTAGGGGAGAGGGACAGGAGAAGGACTTTTGGTGGAATTTATCAATGACTGCTTCAAAAAAGTAAACTTGGCAAATCCATCCCTTCTTGGCATTAAACAGATACCGTCTTCATAGCGGTAAATGGGCTCCATGACTCAGCCTCCAGTTGCAAGGCAGATGAGAGGCCTCTAAACCTGTCAGAGAGCCCACAGGGTTATTTAAGTCAACTCCCTGCCCCAGTCAGCTATCTATCTACTCCCCACAATAAATGGCTGGTCAGTTCCACTTTAAATATCTCTCAGATAAAGACCTATGCTCTTTCCCAGTAGATTTCTTCAGTCTTTTCTTGTTCCAAACATACTTTCTGTATCAAGATATTACTGCTTCTTCTGCCCTCCACACATGGCAAATACTTGCTCAACGTCATCTTTTTAGTAACAGAGGCCACATTATCTCAAAAAGTATATTTATTAAAAGGCTGGATTCTGCAATAAAAAATGTTTGCTTGGAAACATTCTTTGATTTCCAAGCAAATCTCAGTTATTGTAGGCTTTTTATAGCCATTTCTCTCACCTTCAATCAAGCAGGAAATTTTGCCCTACACCGTCTATTCTTCTTCTCTTTTCATTCAAATCTCCTAGTCTCGGATGACATTATGCCTGGTATTTAGGTGAATGCTACAGCCTCCGGGCTGTTTTTCCTGTTTCCAACCTCTCCCCAGATTGATCCTGCGTGTATATGCCCCCTTTATCTTCTTAAAATGCTGTTTTTTTCCTCAATATGCTTCCAAAACGGAAGAAAGGAAACATAAGAAACAAGAGAATATTCTCATGACTGAGGGACAGGCAATTATTTTTAGACAAAAACCAAAAAGAAAAAAATGATAAATAAATTGACCTATATTAAAATCAAGAACTTCTGTCCCTCAAAAGAAGCATTAAAAGAACGAAGGGCTGGGCCTGGTGGCTCACGCCTGTAATCCCAGCACTTTGGGAGGCCGAGGCAGGTGGATCACAAGGTCGGGAGATCGAGACCATCCTGACTAACATAGTGAAACCCCGTCTCTACTAAAAATACAAAAAATTAGCCTGGCGTGTGGTGGGCGCCTGTAGTCCCAGCTACTCAGGAGGCTGAGGCAGGAGAACGGTGTGAACCTGGGAGGCAGAGCTTGCAGTGAGCCGAGATTGTACCACTGCACTCCAGCCTGGGTGACAGAGCAAGACTCCATCTCAAAATAAAATAAAATAATGAAAAGGCAATCATAGACTGGCTTATGTATATAATACACATAAATGACAGAATAATAATCAGAATATATAGCAAATTCCTCAAACAATAAATAATTTATTCAGTAGAAAATAGGCATTTTATGAAGGAAAATATCCAAATGAACAGTAAATCTGTGAAAACATATTTAACTTCATTATTCATTAAGAAAATAAACATTAAAACGACAATAAATTGCTATTGCACGTGTCACCAGAAAGGCTAAATATAAAAGACAATACCAAGTGATGGTGTGAAAGTGGAGTAACTGGAACTCCGAAACCCACTGATGGGCATGTAAATTAGTGCAGCCATTTAGGGAAACCTATTTGCCAATATCAACTAACCTCGCTCATACACATAACCTATACCAGACTTCTATCCTTAGGTATGCATCTAAAGAGACTTGTATACATATTTGATGAAGTACATATACAAGAATATCCATTCATTTAACTTTATTTGTGATATCCAAATCCAGAAAGCAACCCATATGTCTATGAAAAGTAGAGTGAATAAATATATTGTGCTGTAATCATATCATGAAATACTAATCAGCAACAAATGTGACCGAAGTATTACTATGTGCTGAATCTCCGAACATGAATGAATCTCAGAGAAATACTGAATGAAAGTAGCCAGGAACACAAAGAATACATTCTGTAAAATTTAATTTATGTAAAAGACTAAACCAGACAAAATGAATCTATAATGCACGGATTCAAGATAAGTGATTTCCCTTACAGGAGATATTGACTGGTCAGGGTTAGAAGAATAGCTTTTGGGGTACTGGTAATGTTCTGTTTCTTCATCTTGGTGCTGGATGCATGGTGAAAATTACTTGGTGAAAATTCATCAGGTTCTACACTTAGGATTTGTGCCTCTTCCCATATATAACTTATACTTTAGTAAAAAAGTTAAAACAATGTACGCATTTTCCTCCTATTAATAATTTGCATGGCTTTCCAGGATCTACCAAACCAAGGTTCATTTTCTCACACACACACACACACACACACACACACACGCCCTCCTTCACATCTTTATTCATACAGTTTCCCCTTATTGAAATATTCATTATTCTCCACATGCTGGTTTGGTAAACCATATCTCTTTGACATGTACTAATTTGCTCAGGACAGTCCTACTCTGAAGCTGTTGCCCTGGAGTAATTACCGAAAGTAACTAGAATAATTCTAAATATCTAGAACATGTCCCTTACCTTTAGATTTGTCTTTACCATACTTAATTCAAAAACAAACTTTTAGTGACTCTGTTTCTCCAGCATTCAGCATAGTTTTTGTAGAAACAACATTTCGTGTATCATGTAATTAAGTTATAGCTACTTAGCAAGTAAAACTGGCAGAAACAGGAACAAACATTAGTGGCTTTGGGGAACTCAACTGATGGAGAGGCAAGCTGGTGTACGGACTGCACTGCATTAGGTTTGCATCTATAGCACCCACTTACATTTTACAGAGAGAATGGGGCACCTTATTTCATCTGTCTAGTCAGTTAATTGGAGGTTGGATGAGAGAGTTTCTACTATATATCCATTTGTTAAGAAAACTACCAAATACATCAGGTGTAAAAGCAAAGATACCAAATCATCAATGAGTGAAATAATTTTTTTTTTTTTAATTTGACCTCGAGTCAGACTCTTAGCCTCCTTCAAACTAAGTGTGGATTTAGTCAAGACATCAAAAAAGCTTCAGGTTAAACTACACAAATCTCTTTCGGAATCTAAAAGCCAGCACTTGTATTCAGAAGCATTTTTCATCCTTATACAGCCAAATGTTTGGTCCGAAACCATCAAGGAAAGACTAGCACTAGGACATAGCTCATCCTGAGGGTACTCAGAGTTTCCCTATCACCTGCAGGTTAATGTTGGCATGATAACAGAAACCTGCCACCTGATCATTAGCCAGTTCCTCGATGGGGGTGTAAGTGAAAGGAAGAAAACTTAATGGGATTAGAAAAATAAAAAAGTAGGCTGGAGCCAAAGATGACATTAGACTAGGGAGGCTAGAGATGGGAAAATATTGCAAGAAAGGACATTCTTAATTCATGTCATCTTCAGAAAATCCATTCATCTTGATGCTAAATTCCTTGGCGAGGTCTAAATGTGAAATTTAAAGAAGCTTTTTCCATTAAATTGCCACTTAGCATTATACATTTGGAGGGAAAAAAGTCTCAGAGATGGAAGTTTTGTCATCTAGCTGGCCGACTACTCAGCAGAGTGAATAGAGGTGCTCCATTTCTCTGAATCTAGCACTGCTCACTGTGTCCTAGTCAAGTCAACCAGGAACAGCCTGACCCAGAATGTCTAGCAAGAAGGGAATTAGATCAAAGGGCTCCTCCATCCTGGATACCTTTAAATAATATTATGGGATTAAAGGTTTTACAAAAAATGTAATTCAATTAACTGGTTCCTCTTACTGTTTTCTTAAAGCAACAATGATTGAATAGATTTGTAGGCCCAAGGGCAGAAGGGCATCATTTAACCCGATTTGGAGAATTTAACCCTATTTTGGAGAATTCTTTTTACGAGATTACTTTATGTTGGTAAAATCCATCATAATCACCTTTTGGCTGTTCCAGAAATTCTCAGAGCCTGGTCAACGCATTCGCTCATCACAAGTGGAGGAAAAGCAGAAGCAACAAAGATAGACATGTGGTCACAAGAGAATAAGAGGAGCAAAAATAATGTGATCAGTAGCAGATAAGCTACTCATAAGCTTCCTCATAAGCTGTTTCTCTCAGAATAAAACAATCACTACTACCCCCACCCAAACCACCCAACACTTAGAGTTCCCATGATCACTAGCTCAGCTGCCCATCTGCTAGGACCTGCCAAGCTGGCAGAGGAATCTGGTGCTGGACCCTCAGTAAATGGTCATCACTTTCCCTTCATCTTGCGTCACGAGGACATTCCTGTCTCACAGTCTTCGGGCTCTGGGCAGTAAGTTCAACACTTCTTTCATATTCTAGTCATTTTCAAACTTTAAATAAAACAAAACCTAAAGGCCTTTTATACAAATAAGGTAAAAGGCGTGTCTTAGTCCATTTTGTGTAGCTATACAGAAATGCTGGAGGTTGGGTAATTTATTTAAAAAAGCGGTTCATTTGGCATACGAATCTGATGGCTGGAAAGTTTAAGATAGGCATCTGGTGAAGGCCTCAGGCTGCTTTCATTCATGGCATAGGACAAAGGGGAGCAAGCCTGTGCAGAAATAACATGGCAAGAGGGGGAGCAAGAGAAAGAGTAGGGAAGTGCCAGGCTCGTTTTAACAAGCAGTTCTCAGGAGAACTAATAGAGCAACAACGCACTCACCCCCAAGGGAAGTCATTAACCTATGCTTGAGGGCTCCACCCCCGTGACCCAAACACCTTCTATTAGACCCAATCTCCAACACCGGGGATCAAATTTCGACATAAGGTTTCAAGAAAACAAACATCCAAACCATTGCAAGGGGTCTTCTCTGGTTGAAGCAGAAGAGAGGCAAAAAAATATCCACATTCCCTGTGTCTTCCTCCCCCGCCATCCTCTGGGGACACTGTGTAAGGAAACCTGGCTTCTTAGAACAGAATGAAAAGACAGCTGACAACAAACTGCCTGGCAGATGTGCTAAAAGGAATAAAGGAAACCAGAAATATTTTACCCCAAAATATACTTCTTTAACATATTTTGAGATGGCCATTCAGAGGGTCTGCCAACAGGAATAGCCTTGAAAAGCTGCCTTTTGTGGAGGAGATTTGCATCTGTAGAGAAAATCCACATTGGTGAAATAAATAGCCAGGCTTTCTCTGTCCCTTGTCCCCCATCTGGATCTAGAAAGAGTTGTCTCATGGGAGAGAGAGACTGACAGCCTGACACCACCTTCGGAGGTCTGACAGAAACCTATTCTTTCTGAGAACTGTCACCTGTGAGGCTTCATCTACATAACAAGACCACCTTTGCTAGACTTGCCTTTCCTCTTCTCTCTGTCCCAAAACCTGGTTTGCCATGTTCTATGCCTCTACTTTTTCTATAACCTCAAGATGGTATAAAAGAATCAACTATCTGGGCCTTTCTTTGAGATTTTATATTCTGTATGACTTCCATGCAGATGTGTGCATGTAAATACATCTTGTATGCCTTTTTTTCTATTAATCTGTCTTTTGTCCATTTATTCTCAATGAACTTTCAAAGGGCGAAGGGGAAGGTTTTCCTTGGCCCCTACAGTTTTTGGTGCTGTGAGCAGGATAACCAGAACTGTCCTGCTCTTCTGAAAGCTGAAGTCAATGTTACCCAGAACCTGACAAGCCAGCAGAAGGGCACGAATTTCTTACCAGTGAGATTCCTTGGTGTCTGTGAAATCCAGTGAAGCAGATGCTAAAAATTACTATTCTTTCTTTTCTCTTTTCCAAATGTATTTTTTTCCTTTGTCTCTATCTTTCTATGATATTTGTCATAAAGAGTCCCTCTCATTGTACGTCCTTGAGAGCTTGACTGGTAACCAAGTAACTCTCTCTTGTTCTCTGATGTCCATGGTGGCCAGCCTGAAAGGACTGGGAACCTGAAATGTTAAGCTGCAGACTCTGTGTTCTAAGTGTGCCAAGGTTTTAGGGCAATTTGACTTAAGGAGTTTCTTCTATAACGGGCTCTTATTGCCTTAACTCTTGTT
Source organism: Rhinopithecus bieti (assembly GCF_001698545.2). Lineage (NCBI taxonomy): Eukaryota > Metazoa > Chordata > Mammalia > Primates > Cercopithecidae > Rhinopithecus > Rhinopithecus bieti. Next base: position 1,151,271 of record NW_016827192.1, read on the forward strand.
GCCTGGTTAGAACTAGGACAGTCCAATTCCAGGAGGGCCTACCCAGTGTCACAGATTAACAGGTCTGTGACTGGTGGACCCTCACAAATTTGTGAGATACTGGAGACACTATAGGCATAAACAGCAGCCATAACTGTCTATAACAAGAGTCTTTTGCTATCTTAGCTTATTTCTGGGACTAAATTTGCGAGACGGGTATCATTGGGGAAGTGCAACTTTTGCATCCATTTTTAAAATGCCACTTATGACCATGGTATTGTAAACCTGGAAAATTACCCATGGGACTTCCCATGGAAAAGGCTTACTGGCTTGAGTCACTGATGGAATAAATAAATTGGCTAGATTTAAAAGAGAACTCTTAAGAGAGCTCTTGTCCTAAACAGTTATCTTATCAGTACCTATGAAAGAAATTAAAAAGAAATATAGCCTTAAAAAGTTCCTCGGCATGATTTGAAAAAAGCAGAAATCAGATTTAAAACTAAGTTAAAATCCTTCATACGTTCAGAATGCCTGCTTTGGATCCCCCACAGGATCTTCAAGGAAAGCTCTCCAGTCTGCAGTTTAGTGGCAAGGATTCCATACATTCACTGCTGAGGCCTGAGTTTAATTTCCAGTTAGAGAGTCAGTCCCTTTGGGATATAAATCCTTTAGCTCAGGAGAAAAAAAAAGAAAAAGAAAGAAAGAAACATCTATAAGAATTAGTTTGAATTATTTGTTTTGAATTTGAATTTGTGTGACTCAACTTTTTAAGATATTCATTTGTTATTGATCCTTTTCCCTTCTATGGGCAGCTATTGTTTTCCTGTTCATCTCCAAGTCTCTTTTTCCTTCTAGCTTTCTTTGGAGTGGCTCTGGATCTTGTGGGCACTGGTTTTCGTTCCTGTTCGGAGATGGCTAGTGCATCCATGGTGAAACTATAAAAAGCATGCTGATTTTGGTTCTGAGTCACTTGATAGTGACCTTTGATTAAAAAAAAAGAGAGAGAGAGAGAGAGAAGTTCAAAAGCCAGGAATATTGGCTACTTGCCCGGACTAAAATCTGGTAACGAAAGATTAAATATATATATTTTAAGAGCGCTGTGGTCAAAAGTCAGCTTAATTAAAAGCTGATATTCAGACTGATTAAAAAAAAAACTCCTCTATTCTCTTTTGGATCCTATTTCTGTCATGTGTATTTTTTTCAGTCAAGTGAAATCCCTTTTTAATTTTATGTTTGGCCTTTCTGTTAGCTTCCTTTCTTGTTGACAAGATTTTGCTTTAAAGAAAAATATAAAATTGTATTGGCCTTTGTGAGAAGCTTAAGATTTTCCCAAACTGGCTCCCCTTGGACTAATTTGCCCATTTGATTTTGCCCTTCCTTTTGCCACCTTTGTCAGTCCCAACTTCCTCCATTTGATAGTCAGTAGATTTAAAAAGTACAGAAAGGAAACATGACGGGTTTAGTTGTTGCATAAAGAGATCTAAAAGAGGCTTGTAGAGACTCTAAGTTCCTATGAGGAACACAGCCGAAGCACCACTGACCTTTTGGGGTCCCTGTCTTCCTCATGGAGCCCCAAGAGTCATGAGTCAGCACTATTTTTTAATGAGTTCTGCTCTGAATTCAGTAATCCAGTTAAAACAGAAACTAAGTTAAAAGCCACCAATCCAACTAAATCAGTTTCCAAAGTACAACTTTCTGGCATTAACTGGCTATTTTTTAAACTCTTTGTAAAAGGAATTTGTATCTTTAAATAAAATCTCCATTTGTAAGGGCATCTTCCTCTACATAAACCACTAGAAACTGTTACAATGGGAAAGCTATTTACTTAAAAGCTTACATAGAAAACTTCACCTTTATTTAAAGTCCTTTTCCTGACTATCTTGACTTAACTGGGCCTTTACCCATACCATTCTTTGTCTTGGTAAATAATGATGTTTATATCTAAGTTTTGCATCTTTGAGATATAAATTTTCTTCTTGTTTCACCTAAGAGTTATCCTTTCGGGAGAGTAAATTTAGAGTCGCCTAGTTAACAATTGCTTAGGGCAATTAAACAGATAATTAGAGGTGTAATGATCTGAATGGGGAAAAACAAAAACTAACTAGAAGCTGGCAAATGCAAAAACTTAATGAAAGCTTTAAGATCTGCTTCTGTTTGTAGATCTATATGTATATGTGATAGTTCATGTGATCTGAAATAATCTTAGGTAAATAAAGCTAGTTTTAAGATGGTGGTAAAAATAAAATAGAAACATTTTCAGAATTGTTGGTATTAAATATAATTCAGGCATTTTTGCCTGGGTCTACGGTCAAACAGGTTTATGCTGTCTCTGATACATGTCTCTGATCTCATGATACATTCATGAAACTACTTCTGTAATATTTCATATACATGCCTGGTTTATCTATAAGCTAAAGCTGTAAACTCTGACTGCTAGGCTTTCCCAAATCCTTGCACATATCTTGCTATAAGCTTATTTTTTTTATTTTGAGCCTCTGAATTCTGGAGTCTGAACAGGTGGCCATGGCAGTGACGGGGGTCATAAGTGTCCAGAGTGCCTTGACAATTAGCTGCAAGGAAAAGCCAAGCTCAATCTGGCCCCATCCTCCCAGGTCCAGCTATGCCTCTTGGCAATGCTGGGAAGGGGTGAATCCTCCAGGCATTATCATCACAGCTCTGTCCCCCATCCTGGGCTGTATATCTGGTATGGGAATTCAGGACCCAGACAGACCCTGCACTTCATAGCCATCCTGGGTGCCATGTGGCCACTGGGGAAATGAATTAGGATAGGTATCTGTGTCATAATTTCAAATGTATTTTTAGAATTTAAAATCTTGGTCATGTTATATTAAATTATGTAATAGATTATCATAAAAATGTCTGAGTCATTTCCAAGTAAAACACTGAAACATTAATTACTAAACAAAAGTTAAGTTTATATACTTTGATATCTTGTTTTTATGATATAGAAAAGCTAAATATATTTAGATTTGTCAATAAATAAAAAATTGAGAAAACATATCTTTCTAAGATATTATGAAAAGTTTTAACTACAAATTCTCATATAAAACAGTTCAAAAGCATAAACTTCCTAGATTTTCACTAGAAATTATGGTAAATAAGTGTTAAAATTTATATTAGCATATGTAATTAAGACCACTAATGCGAGAATAATAATTCTATATGCAAATTGCACCAAAAGTGGGGACAAGATATGTTTTGGTGAGAAAGTTATTAAAAGGGCAGGAGAATGTGGTTTTATTGTTAAAGAAAAAATGATTTGCTAGTTTAGAAGTAATTTAAAGGTTGTTTCAAACTGAAGGAATAAAAAATGATATGGACAAAACTCAACAGATATAAAAGAGAATAGAAAATATAAGACATTATAAAAGATTCATGGAAATCTTGTGTGGTCAAAGCTTATTGAGATTGGATAAATTTGTTTATAAGGTTTTATTAAAATTAGGTTTAGTGTGAATACATAAACACATGTGTAAAATTTGGTTTTCTCTTTTGAAAAGATGTTTGTGTGGTTATTAATAGGAAGCAAAACTGCAGCAGTAAAGAAATGATGTTTAACCTTCTTTATCTTGTATATACATATTATTAATAGGGTGTTCCAAAATTATATGATTCCTAAAATGTTGATATGCCTTGGTATATTTTATGTCATAACTATGACTATTTGGTTAAATTTTTGTAGAAAATAACCAAATTTCCTTGTCAATTGTGTCTTTAATCATGGCCATTTTAAGTCTTGTCATCCACAGTTAATTGTTTTATTTTGACGCCTTTTTTTCTAAAAGCTTGTTGCAAATCTTAGTATTGTGCCTTCAAGGACTTTTATGGAAAAGACTGCAGTAAGTACTCTTTTGAGAGGGAGTTTCACTCTGTCACCCTGGCTGGAGTGTAGTGGCATGATCGCGGCTCGCTGCAACCTCTGCCTCCTGGGTTTAAGCGATTCTTCTGCATCAGCCTCCCGAGTAGCTGAGATTACAGGCACCCACCACCATGCCTGACTAATTTTTGCGTTTTTAGTAGTGAGTGGGTTTCACTATGTTGGCCAGGCTGGTCTCAAACTCCTGACCTCAAGTGATCCGCCCACCTTGGCCTCCTGAAGTGCTGGGATTGTAGGGGTGAGCCACCACCCCTGACCAACAAGTACTCTTAAATACAGATTTCTGACAACTTTGAGATCATATAATTGAACTGGGTAACAATTTCAAAAACTCCAAGGGAAAAAAAATGGACTTACAAAATTTCTAGGCCGGGCGCAGTGGCTCAAGCCTGTAATCCCAGCACTTTGGGAGGCCGAGATGGGCGGATCACGAGGTCAGGAGATGGAGACCATCCTGGCTAACACGGTGAAACCCCGTCTCTACTAAAAAATACAAAAAACTAGCTGGGCGAGGTGGCGGGCGCCTGTAGTCCCAGCTACTTGGGAGGCTGAGGCAGGAGAATGGCATAAACCTGGGAGGTGGAGCTTGCAGTGAGCTGAGATCCGGCCACTGCACTCCAGCCTGGGCGACAGAGCGAGACTCCGTCTCAAAAAAAAAAAAAAAAAAATTCTAACAAAAAAAAAACCAAAAAAAGAATAAATTAAATGGGATGAAACTTAAGCAAAACTAAAATAACCTTTTTGCCTTTTTTTGTTTAAAACATTACTGATTCTTTTTATATTTTGTTTTCCAGAGTCAAGAAAACTTTTTTTCTTTCAAAGTTACCTATAGCTTGTAGCAATTGGGTAAAAAGTATCTGTTTGTGAGCAAAACTTATTTACTTTTCTCTCTACCTGATCCTTCCAGAATTTGAAAAGTATTCATGAGCATTCTTTTTGTATGGCAACATAAGGGTTTGTATAAATTCAGTAAGAATCTGTTTTCTTTTGTAACAGAACACAATTGGAGACATTGGTTATTTTACCACATCTCTGACTGGAATGTAATATTCTCAAACATGACCAGATTGCTTTGAGGAACTGAGGTTGACTTTATAAGACTAATAGACTTGGGAAAACACAAGCCTGGTATCTTGTTTATGTGGTTCTCTAACAAGGTTCCTTGTGGCAAGTAAAGAATGTCACTTTCTGACAGGCCCAGGAACCTTGGGATATTTAGGGAATTTCAAAGAAGAGGAACTCATCCTGTTTGTACAGGTATTATAGAACCTTTGACTTGGCTCCTAAGCATCAACAGGTTTTCAAAAGTCAAATCACAAATTCTCTATCACAATGTTCCAGCAAAGCCAGCTTAAAAAGATCCTGTATGGCACATCACTATTCTTGGTGCACTTTATGCAAACAATCAGGCCAAGTATAATAATGAGACAAACACTTATTAGGCTCATAAAGGTCTTCCTGTTACTTATTCTTGGTAGAAATGGGGGACTGAAAAGAGAAAAAATTATGTTCTGGAAGAAAACCTATAATATACCCAATATTAGATAACAATGCCTCATTTGTTTGTTTGAGGTGGTATTATTTACCTACTATCCAAACAAAGTTCTAAGACGTTAGTTCCTTCAAATATCTGGCTGTGACCCTTCAGACTGATGATCCCCATTTTTCTTCCACCCTTGTCACTTTAATTGACAGAAATTAAAACTGTGCTTTTTCAAAAGGCCTACCTAGTAAAGCTAGATTACTTGATATAAACTTTGAAAGAAATCACTACAGCAATTTATATGTAAATGGCTTTTGTGCCTGCTGATACATGAACTATCCAGACAGTTCATTGGAACATCTGATTCAAACTGCAATCCAGGAAAATCTGCCAGTCTTCCACTGCCTGCCTACTCCAATTGAAGATGCTTCTAGAAGAACTAGCTTATAGACGACTCCAGACATTAACTTTTGTTTTCCTTCTGTTTCCATAGACATGCCTCTTATTAAAGATCTGTTTTCCTGCATCACATATAGAGACCTAGATTTGAAAATGTAGGAGCTCAGAAAATGACACCCCAAAATAAAGGCCTCAAAACCTGCTCTCTCTGACCTTCTCCCACCCTTCTGTCTCCAGCCTCTCCTTCTTTCCCAAGGTTAGCCATAGAAACCAGAATCCTTTTCCCTGAGGTGGTTCATAGAAACCAGAATACCTTTTCCCCAAAGCCAACCATAAAATGTAAAAATATTACAGAATTCACAGATCACAAGGAAGTTTCTCAGAAAGCTTCTTTCACGTTTTGAAGTGATGATATTTCCTTTATCAGCGTAGGCCTCAATGCGATCCAAAGTAGCCCTTCTCAGGTTCCTCAAAGACAGCTAACTCCCCCAAACCTCCACAACACACACCTTTCTGTGTAAAAACTGACCGAAAAGAAATTACCTGACCCATCTTGTTTGCTTGTAGGTCTCAAGACCTCCATTCCAAAGAGGGCCCTGCCCGATACTCAGAAGGAAGGAATGCTGCACAGAAAGGCCGAGAAGAATCTAACCAGACAGGCCTTGCTGCATTTCCCCACTCAGTCTATTACCATTATATTACACCTTTTTAGTTCAATCATATTTCTACATGGCTGTCCATACATTGTTAACCCTAAGCATAAAAATGGACAACTTTCCCTGCATCTTTGGGTCTTCATTCAGAAAGCTCCTGTGTCACCTAAAACTCTGACCCAATAAATTTATATGCCTTTTCTTCTATTAACCTGCCATCAGTCAGTGATTTTTCAGCGATCCTTCAGAGAGCAAAGGGGGAGTTTTTTCCTTGGCCCTTACAAGAGCCCATCTGCAATGCCATCATAGGGAACACAACTGTTTAACTGAACTGACCTATTCTCATGACTAAGAGACTGATTCAAGAAGATGTGGGATGCTTGTTCCAATAGGGATTTCTTTTCCCCTTTTGCCAACTTCATATCTCACGATCTCTAACCCAAATCTCCCCAAACCTACCAACTTGGGCTTTAATATGTGACACTCTAAAAATTAAAGTTTCAAATGGAGGACTCAAGGAAAACAAAAATATTCACCCCAAAATACTTCCCTGACATATTTTGAGATGGCTATTTAGAGGGCCTGCAGACAGAATAGCCCTGAAAACCTGCCTTTTGTGGAGATTTGCATCTCTAGAGAAGCTATCCAACGGTGAAATCAGCAGGCAGGCTTTCTCTGCTCACTCCTTGTCTAGATCTAGGAAGGACTGGCTCACGAGATAAAGTTACTGAAAGTCTCACACCTTTGGGGGTTTGACAGTAACTTATTCTTTTTGAGAGCTGCTACTTGTGAGGTATCATGTACAGTAACAAGCCCACCTTTGCCAGCCTTGCCTTTCCTCTTCTCTCCCTCCCAGTACCCGTCTTGCCATGCTCCATGCATCTATTCTTTCTGTAACCTCAAGATGGTATAGAAGTGTTAAAAGAAAAACCTTAGCCAAATTAAACTTAACAGAGTTTAATTGAGCAAAGAATGATTCATGAATCAGGCAGCCTCGTGAGGCAGAATAGACTCAGAGACTTCAGCACAGCCACATAGTGGAAGATGTGTGGACAGAAAAAGGAAAGTGATGGGGTGGGCATGGTGGCTCATGCCTGTAATCCCAGCACTTTGGGAGGCCAAGGTGAGTGGATCACATGAGGCCAGGAGTTCAAGCCAGCTTGTCAACATGGTGAAACTCAATCTCTACTAAAAGTAGAAAAACTAGCCAGGTGTGGTGGTACATGTCGATAATCCCAGCTGCTTGGGAAGCTGAGGCACGAGAATCTCTTGAACCTAGGAAGCAGAGGTTGTGGTAAGCCAAGATTGCTCCACTGCACTCCAGCTTAGGTGACAGAGCAAGACACTGTCTCAAAAAAAAAACAAAAAAAAAGGGAAGCGATGTACAGAAAAATAAAAGTGAGATACAGAAACAGCAGAGTTGGTTACAGCCTGGCAACTGCCTTATTTAAACGCGGTTTGAAGAGTTAGCCTCCTTTGATTGGCCAAAGCTCTGTGATTGGCACAAGAGTAGGCTACGGTCTGTTTACAACTCAAATTAGGTTACAGTTCACGACGTACAGAGAAATCTTTAGGTCAAACTTAGAATATGTAAGAAGGCAGCTTTGGACTAAACTTGATTTAACGAAAGAATCAACCATCTGGTCCTTTCTTTGACTTTTCATATTTTGTGTGACTCCAGTGCACGTGTGTGCCTCTGAATACATTTTGTATGCATTTTTTTTCTATTCATCTGCCTTTTGTCAGTTTATTTGCAGTGAACCTGCAGAGGGCAAAGGGGAAGTTTTTCCTTGCCCCCTATAGAAGAGCATCACAGGGCCTTCCTCCTAGCTCCCAGAGCACAAACATTTCTTTAACTGGCTCTGGGTAGACAATTTAGGTCAACAGACAATTTCAACTGTATTAGCACAAGAGTAGCAACTGTTCGAAATGTACAAAAATCCTATTACCTCTTCCCTGAAGCACACCCTTCATAACACCTATGCTCAAGGCACTGCTCTTGGTGTCAGAAGAGAAAGGAATCAAATTCTAGAACTTTGAAATTACAAATGAGTTAGACATGGAAAACAAGTATGTTGTCCTCAGGGCCAAAACAAATATACCTATAATAATCTAGATGGAAACTTTCTGATGGATATTCTGGGTTTCTTGAAAGGCAGAGATCACAGCTCTGAATGTGAGCTTTGGTCTTGTTCAAATTATGCTGTTTCCCATTATAATTAGAGGCAAACAGATTACTTTCCTCCTCATTTATCCTTTTTAAAAAATGAGTATTCTGGCCAGGTGCAGTGGCTCACACCTGTAATCCCAGCACTTTGGGAGGCTGAGGCAGGTAGATCACTTGAGGACAGGAGTTCGAGACCAACCTGGCCAACATGGCAAAACCCATGTCTACTAAAAAATACAAAATTAACTGGGCATGGTGGCACATGCCTGTAGTCCCAGCTGCTAGGGTGGCTGAGGCATGAGAATCGCTTGAACCTGGGAGGTGGAGGTTGCAATGAGCCGAGGTCGCACCACGGCACTCTGGCCTGGGCAACAGAGCAAGACTCTGTCTCAAAAAAAAAAAAAAAAAAAAAAAAANTTCCCATTATAATTAGAGGCAAACAGATTACTTTCCTCCTCATTTATCCTTTTTAAAAAATGAGTATTCTGGCCAGGTGCAGTGGCTCACACCTGTAATCCCAGCACTTTGGGAGGCTGAGGCAGGTAGATCACTTGAGGACAGGAGTTCGAGACCAACCTGGCCAACATGGCAAAACCCATGTCTACTAAAAAATACAAAATTAACTGGGCATGGTGGCACATGCCTGTAGTCCCAGCTGCTAGGGTGGCTGAGGCATGAGAATCGCTTGAACCTGGGAGGTGGAGGTTGCAATGAGCCGAGGTCGCACCACGGCACTCTGGCCTGGGCAACAGAGCAAGACTCTGTCTCAAAAAAAAAAAAAAAAAAAAAAAGAGTATTTTGTTGAAAAACGGGAACAAAAACCCTAATATCATTAATTGCTAACAACACTTGTAGGCAAATACAAAGAAATGCACCCACTGAAATACACTTTCACACATACAGAGCACTCATCACACAACCCCTTTGTACATTGAAACATTGTATACACAAATTCTTAGCTATGGCGGTCACTGATTAATCTATGCCAGGTATTCTCCAAGTTTATATAGTAATTACAACTGGATCTCTTAATTTGAGACTGGACTTCCTCAATGGTCTCTGTTTTTTGAGGATTTCAACAACTTCACCAGGCACAAAAACCCTGGCAATATCTCTTCCATTATAGATTTGATTCCTGTAGAAGGAAGTAATTTGATAGCCAGGACTGGCTCTATCTCTTGCTCTTTCTCTCTTTATCTCTTTCCCTGCAGTGCTCAGCATACTATCTACACTTCCACCTTCTTTCTTTGAAAGAAGAAATTGCTTTTCTTCACCCTTCAATTGCAAAAAAAGAGAGACCGTAAACCCATAGTGTGTATCCATATCAACAGTATGACAAAAGTCCATATTTTGCAATCAGAAAAGCTTAATTTTCTTTACAATAAAGACTCATTTCTTCTTACCTGAACCATCTAAGACTTCCAGTGGCTAAGTGCTGGTGAATTTAAAAACAATGGCATCTCTAGCAACCCTCTCCAACACAAGACATTTTAAAACTTCCTTCTTTTATAGGTATATAATCAGCCTGGGTGACAGAGAAAAACCCTATCTCAAAAAAAAAAAAATTCATTTTGAGCTTCAAATCCCATTTAATGCAATCATTATAAACACATATATGTCAAACCTGATGAAATCTGAAAATAAAATACAATTAAACAGAGCACAGTGGAAATTTATATCACAGTGTGAGATAATTTGACCCTAAGTACTTGCACTTGAGGTCAAAGTCATTTAGGCATCTGTTCCTAGTGTTCCGATAGTTTCCTGAAATTGACAGCCATTGGAGGTTACAGTAACATGCTGTCTGTTAACTATCTACAGCATTACCTCATCTAAAAACATTCAACATAACCATGCCCAGACTTGAAAGATCTGGCTGCCTGAACTATTTCACAGCTCCTCCTTGGAAACTAATAAGTGACCTAAAGTCAAATTTTACACCAAACAGGCTTTTCTTTTCGTTCTTTGTGTTCAGTTGTTTTTCGTTGGTCTGTTTTTCCTATTTGAAAATTAAGGAAATTGAACCAAATATCCACAACTTCTCTTCTAGCAAGACCAGAGTACTAGGTTTGAATCTTGACCCTGCCACTTGGGACGTGTGTGGCATACCCAAGTTAGTTGAGCCACCATGGCTCAATTTTTTCATTTGTAACATTCTCATCCCAGGGTGGTTGGGAACATTAGGAAAAACATGCACAACAGGCTTAGTCCTGTGCCAATTCTTTGCTACTCCCATGGAGACCTGGAGGATAACTCCCTTCCCCTGAATCTGGTCTGACCTTAATGATTTGCCTGAACGATAGACCTCTGAGGCCAGGTCATAAGAAGCCTTTTAGATTCATTCTGGGCTTCTGAGAAGAGTAACTCTGGAAACCTAAGCTACCGTGTAAGAAGTTCAACAGCTTTGAAATCACCATGCTGGAAGAACCATGTAGAGATACCTTAAAATGACATAGAGAAGAAGATATTCCTGTCTTACCCTGAGCTATTCCAGCCCCCAGATATGTATGTCATCCCAGGGGAAACATTTAAACACCATGGGGAGCAGAGACTAGACCTAGAGGATCCCACCAAATTCTGCCCAAATTGCAGATTCATAAGTAAAATAAATGATTGTCATTATTTCAAGTCACTGAATTTTGGGATGGTTTGTTATATAACAAGAGATAACAAGAGCACCCACATAAGATCCTCAAGGGAGAGACAGCTACTAATTCATCTTTATATTCCCCAGGAGTGTCAAATCCAGACAGGTGTCTGTTTACTCTTCATTGCCAAAGAAATGTTGTGCCTGTCAGTAGACAGTGGCTGAAAGCTCGATTTTGCACTTACCCAAGGTGTTGCCGAGCTGAACGAAGCCTTCCTAATGTTCCATTGATTGACCTCCCATTTGAAGCGATGTCCTTCTTATCTTTAGCTAGAATTCTGCAAGCTCCCTGAAGAGCCACAGGGACACAAATAGTCCCACTGAGAAAACCTCATGGTAACTTCTGGCAGGATTAAAACATCAAGAGAACACACAAGGAGAGCACTCACCTTAATGGAATTTGCCTACGCAAGAATGACGCACTTGGGAACTAAAAAATGAACCCTTATACTCAATGAGTTTTGCAGCATACATAATATTTCTTGCCAAATCGCTAGTAGACTGAAGCACAGCAAATTCCATTTAGTTGCCTTGATAAAATCAGATAGGCTAACAGCACCAATGATCTTGGGACTACAGGCAGAGGTCTCGGGGCTACAAGAGATCTTGGGGCTACAGGCTACCCCAGCATCACTTGGGCTGTCTAGGAGAGTTTACTCTTCCCTAAGAGCTCTGGTGGGACACTAGGCACTTTGAATGGACATACAGTTTGTGGTTTTCTTTAACTTTTTAAAACAATTTTTCCCAAGAACTCACTAAAAATGCTCTCTGAGGACTGAAGAGGAGAGAAAACTTTCAGAGAAAATGATGGCACCTTTCTGTATGAGCTATTTACCAAAGAAAAACACAGGGCAAGGATACTTTGTGTGAACACTATGTCTTCCATACAGTCACATTTCCCAGACTTTTAAATCAGGTTTCACAACGTGAATTTACATGAAATTCAGGCCTCCAATTATGAACAATGGCATATCAGCAAATCAGTCTTTAAGAGCTGGAAGAAAAAAGTGACACCGAAACTCATCTCCTCCTGCATTTGGAATCATCATAAATGATGTTCCCAGTGAGAATATACTGGATTTTTAAAAAAATAATAATTAGGTTAAATGCTTTCAAACTAGATTTTATATAATGTATCCTAAAATCCTTTATAGAATGTAACCTTAAAGATCCTTTTTTTTTTTTTAACTAGAGCTATTCTTTGAAGGAACTCCACAGAGTAAGCCCCATTTGCAAAATCGGTGAAATGCAGAGATGCTCTTTTTGGATGGCAGTTTACAGTAACCCTTGAAATACCTGGCAGTACAAGAAACAACAGATCTATGCCCACAATCTCATTTTACAAATTAGGAAACTAAGGCCTAGAGAAGTTTCATGTAAGCCCAAAGCAACACAGCTAAGTCAGTGGCATTGCCAAAACTAGAACCCAGGACTCCTTAATCCCAGGTGAAGTTCTGCAGGCTTACTCCTGGTAAGTTCAGACTGGCCACATAGCCTGCGGACACTGGCAAATGGCATAGTATGAGACCAGTGCATCACTTTCAGGGCAGTCAGGCAACTGCCACAATCCTGAGGCTGGCACCCCATACACACAGCAGGCCACCCTTGACCAGCCAGCCGAGACTTACTTAAAGGGAAATGTGCAGTATCACCAGTCATTAAGCATCACCCAGAGACAAGGCTGTCTTAACATGAGACAGAGAAAATGGACACCTCCTAGCTTTAAAAGGCCTGTTTCATACTTCTCTCCCGAATCTTATTCCCTGGAGTCTAGACTCCATCACACTGGGTTCCCTGCTTGAGAATAAACTTTTCCACTAAGCACTTAATCTTTGGCCTTGTAGTATGTTATTTCTCTTTAACACTACCCTACACAATGCCATATGGATATGAATGCACAGCCTAGCTGAATTGAAGCAAGCACTGATAAGATACTCAGTGGATTCAGGCAGAGTAGGTCCCAATTTTCTTGAAGAAAAATGTTAAATTATTTAGAAAATTGCCTCTAATTTCACTTCAGATTTTCTGTACATATATGCCACTAATGTATTCTTAGTCATAATACACAGTCAGAAATGAACTCAGATTTCTTGAGTTGGAAACTAAGGAAATTTAAACAAAAAATAAAACAGATATGGACCACACCACCCAAACCTCATCTTCCTCTTTCTTCCTGGGTTTGATTAATGACTTTCTGGTGCCAGTTGACTAGAACATTAAGGCTTACCAGTCCAAACATTTGAGTAATTCTGGATTTTGCAGCTAAATTTCTCAGAGCAAGCCAAGCATCCACCCACCATACTCCAGACATGACTTCAGAACATTATTTTTTTCCATTCCCAGTCTTTAAAACAACCTGATGCTGACTATAGTAGCTTCCACCCACCATTTAAATGACTGGGTAGTATTACAGAAGATTTATCAAATCAGAAACATATTTAGTAATTTAAGGCTTGCTTGAGACTATAAAATAGAAGGAAATGTAAAGACTAATGTATTTGGGTAGATATAATTTTTATGAACAGGAAATTTTAAAAAGAAGCTTGAAATGAGGTTTAACTGAACAGAACCCACTCCCACTCCCCACTGCTACCCTGATCTTTACCTCACATTACTACTTAGTTTAACAATGTGATTAAAAAGGTAGACTCTAAAATTGAACCATTTGAGTTCAAATTCTGGCTCTACCCTTTAATACTTACATAACCTTGGATAAATTAAACCTCTCCATATCGCATAGGATGGAGATGAGGATTAAGATGAGTTAATAACAGTGTCTGGCTCAGAGTAAAATCAAAATAACTATTAGCTATTAACCATTTTTTTATAGGTTTGTTGTATCTTAGGGTGGTTATGAGGATTAAATGGCATTATTATGTAAATCACAGTACATGATACAAAGGCTTAACAGATGTTTCTTCTTCCTCTTCTGATTATAATTATTATTATTAAATAATAGAAAATTACAACTGAAAGGAATTTTAAAAACTTAACCAGATCAAAACTCTCATTTTAAATATGAGAAAACTAAAGCCGAGAGAAGGGAACAAATTGTCCATGGTTACTCAATCAGTACATCACAAAGCTAGGATTTCTTTCTTTCATTCATTCATTCATTCATTCATTCATTCATTCATTCATTCATTCATATATTCAACAAGTACTACTGAACAGTAACCAGCCAAGTCAGTCAGCCCAGTTTTAGTTACAGGGTATAGTGAGGAACACAATGGACAAAATGTGTGGGATTTGAATATTGGTCTTAGCCCAGTGCACTTTCCACTATGGTGCTTGTAGTATGAAGCTGAAATAGACCAAGAATCGACTGGCTATCAACAAAAAAATGCCTTTAACTAGCTTTATCTTCTTTGATAAGCAACTTTAGCTGTACGTGCCTTAATTACTTCAAAGGTAAAATGAGAAGGATGTTTTAAGGGCCCTCTCAGATATGTTATACAATTGTTCTACCTGTGCTTTTGCCTCTTAATCGCTTATCTAATTGTTGATCCAGTAGAACACACAGTGTACTCACCAAAGAACTCATCTCCAAGAGAGAATGAATTTAACACCTGTTGACAGTCTAACAGATAGGGACAAGCTGAGTTTCTATTTCTATACTTAGATAAGTTCAGATGGTAAGAACCTGTTTATGAAGCAAACAAGACGACTTCCTATGTTCTGAGATGCTTCACTAATTGTAAACCACTTGACTCATGCGGTGAAGCTGCTTTACGGAGAGGTCTGTAAACCCAGTTAATTAATTGGAAGGATGCTGATGAGAGCACACACCTTACAGTGTTCAAGAGAAACAGTAAATACTGAGTAACACAACTTTTCAGACACTTCTGTTTTAAAACTATTTGATACTTCTCTGAGAAAAAGACAATACTACTTTCAGACAAGTCTGGAATCTTGAAAACCGATGTATTAGTATTTGACCTCTTGTAGAACTTCCAGATAAAACTTTTAGGAGTCCTCTTTACTTGTGATATTTTAGAGATAACTTTAAACCAAAGAAAAACAGTTTCACTGTAATTTTCAAATTTCTATGGTTAATAGGATGGATGCTTTATTTTATTTAGGTATGGTAATCATTTGTGGTAGGCAGTTTTCAAATATAGCATTTAAAGACTCCCACTGGTATTCATACCATGTGTAATCCCCTCCCCTTACGTGTAGGAAAGAGCTAATGACATATGTCTGCTAAATAGAATACATCAAAAATGATAGAATGTGCTTTCTTGATCAGATTACAAGAGACAGTGATTTATGTCTTGCTAGACTCTGTCAACTTCTCAGTCTCCATCCTTTAATGAAACAACCTGCCATGTAGAAGAAACTCACATGGCAAGAAAATGAGGGTGGTTTCTCAACAACATCCAGTGAGGAACTGAGACCCTCAATCTGACAGCCTGTGAAAAACTGAATCCTATCGAGAGACATGTGAGTTTAGAAGCTGAGCTTCCCAAGTTAATCCTGGAGGTGACTACAGCCCGGCGAACATCTTGATAGCAGCCTGGAGAGGCCTTAAAGTAGAAGACCAGGTAAGATGTGCCTGGATTCTTAACCCAAAGAAACTTATTATAGACAGTAATACATGTGTGTAATTTTAAACCACTAAGTTTTAGGGGAATTAAAAATGCCAGAATAGATACCAAATACATCATCCTAGACAACTCTGTCTCTCTCTCTCACTCTCTCTCTACTTGCACACATTTTTAAAAAATCAGTCAATCCTAGTCATCTATAGGTAGTAAGACTCTTCATATATGGGATCAGCACTGACTATTTTTTAAGATCAAGATTAGATCAAATCAAGGCAATAATAATATACTGATAGTTTTACATCCTTCTCTTCTAACGAAATTGATCTAAACTGATTGTGTTTTTTTTCTGTTTCTTTTTTTTTAAGAGATAGGGCAGCAGGTGGGGGAGTCTCACTTTGTTGTCCAGGCTGGAATGCAGTGGCATGATCACAGCTCATGCAGACTTGACCTCCTGGGCTCCATTGATCCTCCCACCTTAGCCTCCTGAGTAGCTGGGACTGCAGGGGTCTGCCACCACATCTGGCTAATATTTTTATTTTTTACAGAGACAGGAATTGCCCAGCCTGGTCTCAAACTTCTAGTCTCAAACAATCCCCCTGCCTCAGCCTCCTGAGTAGCTGGGATTACAGGTGCGAGCCACTGCTTCAGGCTAAAACTGATTTCTCTATAACCCTGGTCTCATATCCAGAGTGAGCCCCAGACACTAGGTTTTCTGGGCTTTTCTCTTACTGCTGATTTTGTGTAATTCCTGAAACAAGAATTATTTGCTTGTTATTTGGCTTCCAAAATAGCTGAAGATTTGCATTAAACGCTGGCCACTTGGCTATGCCTAATCTTTGCCTAACCCCTCTCTTAGAGAACTGGAGCTGGCATCTCCACTTCTAGCTACTATGTGAAAACCTGAGCCAGTCATGTGTCTATCTATAATCAGAAGACTGATGCCTATCTAATATTGAGGATAGAAAAGAGAATCAAATATATATATATATATTTTTTTACCCCGGAAGGGATTTTAGTAATTATTTTGACCTTCCAAAAGAGCACCAAAAAATCCACAGAAAAAGCAAATCTAAGTTTACTGGAACTACTGTAGTAAGAGAGACAAGATGTGTCTCAGATGGAGTAATTCAGGGAACATACTTATGGGGTTAAAGGGTCTGGGTTACATGGTTTTAAAGTAGGTCTTATAAGGCATGAAACTGGTTGAAATTGGGCAAAGTTTATGACACAGTAGCTTTGCAGTGGTAGGCACGATAAGTCAATGACCTTAAAATGAGCCTTGATAAGCATCTTGTCATTTTTTTTTTTTTAGGTGAAATTCATATAACATAGAATTTACCATTTTAAAGTAAATGATTCGGCTGGGCACGGTGGCTCACGCCTGTAATTCCAGCACTTCAGGAGGCCGAGGCAGGTGGATCACAAGGTTAGGAGTTCAAGACCAGCCTGGCCAAAATGGGGAAACCCCCATCTCTACTAAATATACAAAAATTAGCCGGGTGTGGTGGCAGGCACCTGCAATCCCAGCTACACAGGAGGCTGAGGCAGGAGAATCACTTGAACCCGGGAGGTGGAGGTTGTGGTGAGCTGATATCGTGCCACTGCACTCCAGCCTGGGTGACTGAGTGAGACTCCATCTCAAACAAACAAACAAACAAACAAAAATTAAAAAAAAATAAAGTAAATGACTCAGTGGCAACTAGTACATTCACAATGTTGAACTACCACCACCTCTGTCCAATTCCAAAACTAATAGGAAAAGTCTTACCCACAGCAGCTACTTCTCATTCCCATATCCTCTGGGGTTTACCTATGGGTTTTATGTACTCTGGATATTTCCTATGAATGGAATAATGCAATATGTGATCCTTTGTGCTCAGTGCAACCTATTAGTTTTGATAAATAAACCCTTTTAGTTGGTCAACAGTCTTATATCCCAGAGGCAATTATTACCTAGCTAAGTTATTTCTCTCCTCGTCCCACTATTGTTTAGCACAAAAATGGGAAGATATACTTAATCACAGAATTATTTAGCACAGGAGCAGGAAAGTGTATTCGTTTTATTTCTAAGTTCCCCGTGTTTATTTATCATTCTTCATGTTTATGGAATGATGAACTCAGATCTGCATAGGTGTTAGATGGAGTTTCGATGGTAGTTAGTCCAACTCTCAGCATTTCTTTTGTTGTTGTTGTGGTTGTTTGGGAATCTAATGTCTTGGATCATTTGACCAGTGTACAGTAGCATTTAAGACTCTAGAAACCAAACATCTGAGCACCGCAAGTAGAACAAATGCTAAGAGAAGGCACTATGATCTGAATGCCTCTCCAAAACTCACATTGAAATTTAATTGCTTTTATGATGGTGTAAGAGTTGGGACCATTCAGAGGTGTTTAGGCCATGAGGGCAAAGCCCTTACAAATGAATTAACGTTATTATTGTGGGAGAGGGCTTGCTATCATGAGAGTGGATTGCTATAAAACCAAGCTTGGCCCTCTTCTCTTGTGCTGTCTTGTCCTTCTACCTTTCACCATGGGATGCCATAGCAAGAAGGCCCTCACCAGATGTAGCCCCTTCATCTTGGACTTGCAAGCCTCCAGAACTATGAGCAAAATCAAAGTTTTTTCTTTATAAATTATCCAGTCTCAGGTATTCTAGCAGGAAACAGACTAATAGAAAATACTGAGAAGTGGATATTGTTAAGTGGGGCTGTTGATATAACAAATAACTGAAAATGTGGAAGCAGCTTTAGAACTGGTTAATGAATAGAGGTTGAAAGAATTTGGAGGAGCAGGTTAGAAAAAGTCTAAACTGAGCATTCAGGGCAATCCTGGTGAGGTCTCAGAAGAAGAGAATAGCTACAGGAAAAATCTGAATCTAGTTGGAGATTACTTAAGTAATGTTGATCAGAATATTCATAGAAACATGGCCACTAACAGCCATTCTGATGAGGACCTAAACACACAAGCAAGAAACATCTCATTGGAAACTGGAGTAAAGGCCACCCTTGTAATAAATTGTCAAAGAACTTGGTTGAATTGTGTTCATGCACTCCTATGTGTTTATGGGAGGCAAAATTTAAGAGCAATGAATGAGGGTATCTGGCAGAAGAAATTTCTAAGTAAAATACCTAAGGAACTGAGTAGCTACTTTAGCCACATGCAGTAAGATGCAAGGTGAAACAAATGTCTTAAAGACGGAATTTATAATGAAAAGAGAACCAGAACAAAAAGATGTTGAGCCAGGCACAGTGGCTCACACCTGTGATCCCAGCATTTTGGGAGGCCGAGGTGGGAGAATCACTTGAGCCCAGGAGTTTGAGACCAGCCTAGGCAACAGAGTGAGGCCCCATCTTTATAAATAATAAGGCCGGGCGTGGTGACTCACACCCGTAATCCCAGCACTTTGGGAGTCCGAGGCGGGCGGATCATGAGGTCAGGAGATCGAGACCATCCTGACTAACACGGTGAAACCCCATCTCTACTAAAATGCAAAAAAAAAAAAAAAAAATTAGCCGAGCGTGGTGGCGGGCATCTGTAGTCCCAGCTGCTTGGGAGTCTGAGGCAGGAGAATGGCGTGAACCCGGGAGGTGGAGCTTGCAGTGAGCCGAGATCATGCCACTGCACTCCAGCCTGGGTGGTAGAGCAAGACTCTGCCTCAAAATAAATAAATAAATAAATACTAAAAAATAAAAAGAATTAGCCGAGCGTGGTGGTGCACATCTATAATCTCAGCTACTCAGGGGCTGAAGAGGGAGTATTGAGTGCAGGAGGTTGAGGCTGCAGTGAGCCGTGATCACACTACTGCACTCCAAACTGGGCAACACAGCAAGACCTGCTCTCAAAAGAAAAAAAAAAAAAAAAAGACTTTGAGAATTTTTTAGCCTGTTTATGAAAAGAAAGAAAAGACATGTTTAGGGGAGCAAATGGTCACTTGTGGCCAAGTGACAATTTGTTAAAGAGGTTGGTACAGATTAGAAGGAATTGAAGACAATGGAAGAATAACCCTGAAGGTATTT
This sequence comes from Rhinopithecus bieti, assembly GCF_001698545.2. Classification (NCBI taxonomy): domain Eukaryota; kingdom Metazoa; phylum Chordata; class Mammalia; order Primates; family Cercopithecidae; genus Rhinopithecus; species Rhinopithecus bieti. Next base: position 1,171,060 of record NW_016827192.1, read on the forward strand.
TAGAGATCTTCAGAGCTGCTTCTCCCATTACAGGCCCAGACCTCTAGGAGGGCAGAATGGTTTCAAGGGATGGGCCCAGGGTTTGCTGCTCAGGGTCACCTCAGGTCTCTGCTCTCTGCATTTCAGCACAGTGCTCCTCAACCACCCAGCCCTGGTTCAAGCAGGCCCAAGAGTTGCTCAATCCACTGTTCCAAAGACATAAGCTGTAAACTTTGGCAGCATCCACATGGCACTAATCCTGCAGGCACAGAGAATGCAAGAGCTGTGAGGGTATGGCTTCCTCCATCTAGACTTCAAAGGTTGTCATAGACAGCCTGAGAGTCCAGGCAGAGACTTGCTACATCAGCAAATCCACTGCAGAGAATCCCTACTAGGGCAATGCTGAATGGAAACGGGGTCAAAGTCACTGCACAGTCCCCACTAGGGCAATGTCCAGTGGAGCCATGGGAGTAGGGCCACTTCCAAGACCCCATAACTGTAGACTACCAGCTTGCAAGATCAGCCTGGGTGAGCTGCAAGCACAGGACTCCAACTTGTGAGAGCTGCTGGGTGGAGTGAGCTCAGCAATGTCACAGCGTGGGCTGCCTGAAACTTTGGGGGCCCACCTCCTGATCTGGTGTATCCTGGAGGTGGGACACGGAGTCAAACGAGATTATTTTGGAGCTTTAAGACTTAATGTTGTTTTTCCTGTTGAGGTTTGGACTCATGACAAGTTACCCCTTTCTTCTTGCCTATTTTTCCCTTTTGGAATGGGAATCTCTATCCTAAGCCTGTCCCACCATTGTGTTTTGGAAGCATGTAATTCAGTTTGATTTCACAAGCTCATAGAGGGAGAGAAATTTGCCTTAGTTTGAATCCCACCTTCAGTCTCATCTATATCTGACTTAGATGAGACTCTGGGCTTTGAACTTTTGAGTTGACTTGGAACAAGTTAAGATTTTGGGACTATTGGGATAAAATGAATGTATTTATAAATGAGAAGGACATAAGTTTGGGGGGGTCTGGGGGTGGAATGCTATTGCTTGAATGTTCCCTTCAAAACTCATGTTGAAATTTATAATTGTGATGGTGTTAAGAGGTAATTAGGCCATGAGGGCTCCTCCCTCATGAATGAATTAATGTTGTTGTTGTGAGAGTGGGCTCATTATCATGAGAGTAGGTTGTTAGAGGGAGAGTTCAGCCTTCCCTTATATCTCATGCTCTCTTGCCCGTCTGCCTTCCACCACGGGATGACATAGCAAGAATACTTGTACCCGATGCAGCCCCTTGATCTTGGACTTCCAAGGCTCAAGAAGCATGAGCCAAGTGAATTTATTTGCTTTGTAAATTATCCAATCTCAAGTATTCCGTTATAGCAGCAGAAATAGACTATGACAGAAGAAATTATACAATTAGTGTTTATAGTACACTTTCAAGCTAGAATCCTAGCATGCACAAATGAAATCAAGAAAATAGCTCCCAACCCCAATCCAAAGACACTAAAGAACCAGATATGCAGGAATTAACCTATTTACATAATTTCATGATTGTGTGTGTGTGTCCTAGATCTTGTTAGTAATATTAAAGACACTAAAGAAGTCTGAGGAGACATGAGTACAATAATCACCCTAGCACACATTCCACCTTGAAGAGTCAGTGTTATATAGATCATGAACTACTGTATGTCAAACTTCATGAGCCTTTAGGGCAAGAAGTCCTATGGTCCTGTTGATATTTTCTAGCTCTCCTATTCTTTTCTGAACCATAGCATGTATGATTCTCCCACCTTGTGAGTCGCCTGTAAAACATGAACTAAAGGGGCTTAAAGACAAAAGAAGGCAGTTGAGAGTTCCACTTGAGCTGCTAAAGACTTTGAATGCTAAATGAGGCCCAGTTTTTCTCCTTCTTGAATTCAATTATTTAAAGATCTTTTTTTCTAAGAAGAGAAAGTTATGCTTCAAGATAGACTCTGGATGATATCAGGGGCTATCCTGAATGCAAACATCAGTTTAGGAAGAAAACAATCTAGGTCCAATTTGTAGGTAGTCACCAATACACTTTTACACTACAAATGTAATAACAGACATTAGGGGTCATCTAATGCCCTTTTTTCAAGTAAAATACTCCAATGAGGTTATCAAATAGTAGAGGAATTTGCAATGTAGAGATGATCAGATTAGGGCAAAGCAAAAGCATGTAGGGATAAGGGAATGCAGTGACTTTTATTGGTAAGGTCTGAAAAAAAGTGAGTCTCCAAATATACACTCTCGTTGCATAAATCTTTCCCATGCTCTATTTCTTAAAAATCTTGGTTATAAAGGCAAGCTCTTTTTCTAACACCCTTTCTTTCATAAAGTGAAGGAGTCAGTCTTTGTATTACTTAGTGGTCGTACCATGAAACCCAAAGATAAACTTTGTTTAAAATGTATCTCAACAGTTTATTGGCTTTGATTTGGTGATTTTACCTTAGAAATGGAAAGTCAAGAAGAGGTATCAAAGGCAACAAAATAGAAATAGGTCAGGATATTCAAAGACAAAAAAATAGTCATAAAGACATATTTTAACTCACAAGAAAAGTAACAATCATTGCTAAAAAACTTAATTTTGTCAACAAAAAAGGGAACTTTCTGTCAAAGCAATTCAAAATATTCCAAAAGTTTCAGGATTTAACAGAATCTTTTTTGTGACTGAAAAAATGTCTGTTATCTAGACGCAGAATAATTTGGTCATTTTTTTCTAAAGAAAGCCCAAATCCTCATTTTACACTTTGTATATATATTATTATTGCTATGAACTGGATGTTCATGTTCCCCTGAGATGCATATGTTTAAGCCCTAATTCCCAGGGTAATGGTATTTGGAGGTCTTTGGGACATAATTAGGTCATGAGAGTAGAATTCTCATGATTGGATTAGTGCCTTTATAAGAAGAGACGTAAGAGGGATGATCTCTTTTTGATACATGGGGATACAGAGAGAAGAGGGCCCTCACCAGACAGTGAATTAGGACTCCAGGACTGTAAAGTCCCTCTGTCTATGATATTTTGCTATAGCAGCCCAAACAGACAGAGACAGTCATCCATACAACAACTTGCAGTAGAGGATTCATGAGCCTTTCCTTTCTTTTTATTTTTGGAATAAATCCATTAGCATAGAGTCAATTTTGTATATAATTTTCTTTTTTAAATCATTGTTTCCTTCAAACTCACGCCAGCATTACCAACTTGAGCAAACAAATTTTGCCTTCGTCAGACCTTTTACATTTAGGGTTTGCCTTAAAATTACATTTTTTTAATTTTCAATATTTTGAATGAATCTTAATATACCTTTATATGTATGTATTTGGACTTATACAAATACTTAACTGTGAAAATAGATTATTTAATTAAACTTTTTAACTTTCTTAGCGTATCAAATAAAACAATGCATGTATGTATGTAAGGGTGTGTGAACATATATATAATTGAATTTACCATGCTAATAAACTGTAACAATTTTCTTAAAAAGCAAATAAACCGCATTTATTATCTGATATACATATTCATATTTCTCCAAAATTATTGTACCTAATATTGTCTCAACAATTTATATTGTAAACAGCTTTTGTTTTTCTAGACCTGAGACAGGAAACAGAAACAATCCAGTTAATTTTTTCCACAAGCATTTATATTATTTTAACAAATTTTAAGGTGAAAAAATAAGCATATATATTGTATCACTTAAAGACATTTGCATACCCTGTTAAGCTATAGTTATTTACATATGTAAAATAAAGAGCAGGGGAAATTAAAACTATATTTAGTAACCAATATTTGCATATTTGTCTTACTTATAAATTGCCCATATATCCAAAGTTTATATATTAATTCAATTGAATATTAGTCTGAAGTTGGCTAAAGATCTGGAAATTACAATGTAAGCTAATATATTATGTCTATACAATTTGCAGCATTACAAGAATTCACAAGCTTAACCCTTTTTGAAAGATACGCATTCATACAAGTTCATATAGTTAAATATTATTCAATATTCTTTTACTTCTTAACCAATTTGTAGAAATAACTTACTGAACTCATGTAATTCATGTAGAAATTTTTTAACTTTAAGAAAATCTTAAATCATGAGAAACTAAATCCAGATCTTATCTTAAATAAAAACTGTGCTTACATCATATTTACATGTCGATAAAATCAGAAAGAAAAAACGTTTTTTGTATGCTCAAGGTCAATTTCTTTAATTATATTAAAAAATCATCTATTTATCAGAAATATTACATAAATTATTTTAATACAAATTAACCTCAATTGTCATATATTAAAAAATGTGCACCTGTAAGCTCCCTCAAGACAAAAGGAGTCTTTTTCCCTCAGTTCAGGACCTGGTACTGTGAAAGAGTACCATCTTTAGAATGGGCTGCCTCCACTGTGTTTCTAAACTTCCAGGCCACACTGCTTCTGTTTTTCTTCATCCGTAAGATTTATCAGTGAGTAGAAAAGTATGCTTTTCCCGCTCTCTCTTTCTCACACACACACCACACACACACACACGCACATGTGGAAACACCTCTCTTATCTGCACAAACAGACCTTCTCAAGCAGTCCTGATTCACTTTCTAAAACCCTGATTCATGTGGGAACCAAGTGAAGAAAATTAAAGTATTTCACCCCAAAATATATTTCTTTAACATATTTTGAGATGGCTGTTCAGAAGGCCTGCAAATAGGAGTAGCCCTGCAAAGTTGCCTTTTGTGAGGGAGACTTGCACTTGTCTCATCCACTGATGCAGCCAGTCTTTCTCTGATGGTCTTCCCTTGCCTGATCTGAGAAAAGTTAACAGAGAGTCTAATACCTTTAAAGGTCTGAAAGAAACATTCACCATCTATTGTTCTCTGAGGGTTGCTACCTGTGAGATTTCATCTACATAACAAGACCACCTTTGCTAGCCAGGCCTCCTCTTTTCCCCCTCCCATAACCTGTCTTGCCATGATCCAAGCCCCCATTCTGTCTGTAATCTCAAGATGGTATCATATATAAGCTTCTCTACCCTACTGAAGTAATCCCTCCATCGTTCTCCTCCATGTGCACGTTAATAAATTTGAATGCCTTTTCTCTTATTAATCTGCATGTTTTCAGTTGATTTTTCGGCGAACCTCCAGAAGGTGAAGGGAAAGTTTTCTCTTGGTGCCTACATGAGTAATAATGGACGCCTACCTGAAGACACCAGTCCAGAAATAGCACTGACACTTTGATTGTCCTTTCATAAATCAGTGTCATCTTGATCTGAGCCCTAACCTGATGACAGAGCCACTGCTTCTGCAGTACAAGATTGCATTTCACTTGGGTTAAAAGGTCTATTTTTTTCTGTGCCAAAAATGTCCTGTCTTCTCACTAGTCCCTGCACCTGCCCCCCAACAAAAGGTCAGAGAACCTTTTTTTAAATACCAGAAGTACCACCATGTCCAACCTTCCTATTCTTGTATTTCACAACAGCAAAAATTGAACCCTCCTTCCCCCACCGATAAATGATTGAAGGAAACATGAGCTGAGTGCCTGTTAATTCTCTTCAAGCATTTATGAAATGTCCACCACGTTGTAATTGTCATCCTCTTAATATACATTGTCACATAGAGTGACTACATATAATTCAGTCTCATACTCTTCGAGACAGGCATTATTATTTCTACTTTTATAGTTAGGAAAATTGAAGTGTAAGGACTTTAAGTGACTTGCGCAAATGAAAACACCACTAAGGGGTTAGAATCCAAATTTGATTGAAGCCAAGTTTGACATCACAAATGGTGCTCTTTTTGCTGCCTCTTCCCAAACACCTGGATGTTTTCCAGTAAATGAATATCTTCAGTTGGCCAACCTGGGTCACTCTGCCAGGTTTCCTTTCCAAAGAGAGCCAAGGGAGGAGGCTGCCATTAGCACATACACTATTCATGCCACTGCCTCCGAAGTAGAGTTTCCTGTATATTCTTATGGAACTTGAAAATATAAAATGCAATATTCCTGAGCATGTCATAGTGATTGAACTCATGGTCAAGTATACATTGGGGGTCAGCAATATATGCATCAATACAGGCAGGAACGTTTTTTATATTTACAAATGCTTGAAAAAAATAAAAGAATAATATTTTGTGACATGTAAACATTCCAAGAAATTCAATTAACTTCAGTGTCCATAGATAAAGTTTTATCAGAACATGTCCCCCTCTTTCATGTATGTATTGGCCATGACTGGTTTTGCACTGCAACATCAGAGATGAGCCGTTGCAACAGAGACTGTACAGCCTGCAAAGCCTGAAATACTTACTATCTGGCTCTTTCTAGAAAAATCTTGCTGATCCCTAATGTAAATGATTAATCACAGAGCCATTTTCAGAACAAGATTTTTTTGTTTTGTTTGAGCAGGCTAGGGAAGGAAGAAGGGGAATGCCAGGATAAATGGATGTTTAAAAATAAGAAAAGGAGTGACATGGTGAGAGAAAAACAGAGAGTTGTAAAAGAAAAGACATATCAGCTTCACAATATAGCTTAGGGTCCACCCATGGCATGGGAAAGAAAATGTCAACTATCCATTTTAATCAATCAATTCTAATATAAATAAAAGTGATGATAATAATTAGCATACTCTGGCCGGGCGCGGTGGCTCAAGCCTGTAATCCCAGCACTTTGGGAGGCCGAGACGGGCGGATCACGAGGTCAGGAAATTGAAACCATCCTGGCTAACATGGTGAAACCCCGTCTCTACTAAAAAATACAAAAAACTAGCCGGGCGAGGTGGCGGGCGCCTGTAGTCCCAGCTACTCGGGAGGCTGAGGCAGGAGAATGGCGTAAACCCGGGAGGCGGAGCTTGCCGTGAGCTGAGATCCGGCCACTGCACTCCAGCCTGGGTGACAGAGCGAGACTCCGTCTCAAAAAAAAAAAAATAATAATAATAATAATAATAATAATAATTAGCATACTCATAGCATAATAAATAGCATTTCATATGAGCCAGGTACTGTGCTAAATGCTGTACATGCTTAATCTCAGGGTAATCCTTTCCACAATCCTATGTCATACATGTTACTATTCCTCCACTTTTCATGTAAAATTAAGGAATAATGGGGTCAGGTGGGCGAGGTGGCCCATGCCAGTAATCTCAACACTTTGGGAGGCTGAGATGGGAAGATTGCTTCAGGCTAGGAGTTTGGGACCAGCCTTGGCAACACAGTGAGACCCATCTCTACAAAAAACTTTAAAAAAATTAGCAAGGCATGGTGGTGCATGCCTGTAGCTCCACATACTCAGGAGGCTGAAGCAGGAGGATCACTTGAGCCCAAGAGTTCAAGGTTGCAGTGAGCCATGATTGTGCCACTATACTCCAGCCTGGGTGACAGAGCAAGCCCCTATCTTCAAAGAAAAAAAAAAAAATGAAACAGGAATAGAGAGGTTGAGTAATTTGCCCAAGGATGCAGGGTCTGAACTGAGAATTTACTGTACAAAAGAAGAGGTCATAGAAAAACTCTCACAAATGACTCTGATGCTTTTAAAAGCGCTCACCTTTGCCAAACAGGTCACTATTGCTAGCAAGAGTTAACTAGCTCTTCTTTTGCAATGGCCCTAGAGCTAAAGGCTTGTTCTTTGATTTCAGTGATGAATGTCTCCAGTCTTTGAAGATATGTTTGATTTTAAAGGTCATGTGAGGTTAAGTCTGGTAAGTGTTCAGGCTGAGTGGCAATGGTTTGAGTTATTAAAAGCAAGGGGTTCCCTTCGCTATGAATGATGGCTTTCTTAGTAATAATATTTGCCTAATTGGACAGATAATTCCAAGAAAGATATTATTGAAGAAAAAAAGAGTCAGTTCTTGTCTTTGTAGAGCTTCTAATCAAACTAACTCTTTAAGTCAGTATGACTGTCAGTCACTGAAAATTCTAACCTTAACTTTCTATTTATTTACTTATTGAGACAGAGTCTCGCTCTGTGGCCCATGATGGAGTACAGTGGTGTGATCTTGGCTCACTGCAACCTCTACCTCCTAGGTTCAAGTGATTTTCCTGCCTCAGCCTCCCAAGTAGCTGGGATTATAGGCATGTGCCACCATGACCAGCTAATTTTTGTATTTTTAGTAGAGACAGGGTTTCCACATGTTGGCCTGGCTGGTCTCGAACTCCTGACCTCAGATGATCTACCTGCCTCAACCTCCCAAAGTGCCACCACACCCAGCCTCTATTTTTTTTTTTAAATAGTCAAATGGAATTATAGAGCCATCTATTCATGCTATCTCAAAAGACTATAAATTTTTGAGTCAAAAAGGAAATTTCCATTATTGTTGGCATTGTTGGCTGTGTGATCTTGAGCAATTTCCCTGAGTCTCTGTTTCCTTGTCTGTTAAGTTAGAATACTTCATAACTTTCTCAAGAGGGACTCTGAGAGGGAATTAAAACTAATGCCTTCAAGCATTCATTGTATAAAGGGAATCAATTTCTCTTCTATCATATAGAATGGTATTAGTTATGCACCATCCTTGGGGTAATTGACAAAACAAGTCACTCAAACCATTTCCTATGTTCTGTGGCTCAGACAAAAACCAGGTACTACATGTGAAAGACTGCATGAGGATTCAATAGGATAATAAATAGTGTTTATTGTAGGGGTAAAATAGCATTTACTACTATAGGTTTAATAAATAGCATTTATTATAGGTGTCATTATAAGTGTAATAAATAGCATCATGTATGGCACATGGAAGGTACTCAGTAATATTAGTATTTTTCCTTTTCTACAGCAGTTTGGAAATTGGGCTGAGGTTTTCACTGAAGATGATAGCAGTGCCCTTCCACAGTGTGACTCTCAAGGCCAACTTCCTGGCGCCCATCTGCCCAGAATGACAATTTTTCCTATAAGGAGGCACTTTTGAAGAAGGAAAGGAAAGGGATGTTGACTGGCGTTCTGTCAGGCATTCCATGAACTAAGGGATCATGCTGGTGGCTTTAATGAATCTGGCAGCCCCATAGTCACTCCTTCTCCCCTGTATTTATCTGTTTGCCTATTCCACATCTTGACTGAAAGCTCCTTGAGGGCAGGGGCTAAGGACCAGTCTTTAATTGTACCTTTATGTCTGTAGTGACTAGAAAATATTAATATCTATGAGGCATTCATGACTTCATGGTTTCCGAGGAAAGCCAGAAGGTATGAAACTGGGACTGTGGAGCAACCTCTTGCTTTTCATGGAACTTCCAGCCTATGAGGCACTTCAGGGAAAAGAAGTTCTTCCTGGAACCCAGGAAGCTGAGTTCCTCACGTGTCTGAGCTCACAGCATCTATCTCATGTCTAAGATCCCTTCCACAAGGGCAGAAGAGGGTGACAGGAAGCCTGCATAATCACCCCCGCCAGTTCACAGGCAAGCTATGACCTCCAGAAGGAACAGGACACCTTTAGAATACTTTCTACCATTTCACAAGACTCTGGGCAGGAAGTTCTCTAATCTCAGGTCCCCACGTGACTTCATAGTCCATTTTTCTCTTCTCACATGTCATCTGGTCAAGCTTGACTAAAATTATCTTATGAACCACCCAAGTAAACCCTCGCCTTTGTCTCTTCAAATGGTGTCGATGATATGTCAATGTACACACACACCAAACTGATATAGTATCGCTAGCAGTGTTTCTTTAAAGAGGAGATCTTTTGGAAGGCAGGACACTCTACAATAAGAGCCTTTTGCTGTGCAAGGTTCAGAGCTGTTGCTGTGGCAACTCCCACAACCTCACTGAGTATCCAAATAAATAGTTTGTTCTTTTTTTTTTTCTCCCTATGTAAGAAGGGGGAGGGGGACGATCGATGAGACTTGCTATCGGCATCCATTTGGAGTTCTGGAGTCAGTGCAAAATTTGAGGCTTCCTAAAACGACAAAGAAATAAAGGCTTTGGGAAAAGCCCACAGCCCTCAAAGGCTGCAGATGGAAAATGGAAGGGAACTGTGTGCGGGAACCTTAGCAGGCGCCGTCGCTTTGAAAAGAAGCTCCCAGCAGCAAACACCCAGGCAGAAAGAAAGCAAGCTACGGGGTTCCGACCCCACATTCCGGCGGAGAGCTCGGGCCTCTCTGCGGGGGGACACCCAGCCTCCCCGGCCTGCCCCTACCCCACTCTCCCTCCTCCGCTCCCACCGCCGCCGTGTCTAAACAGCCCAGGATCTCCGGTTAAACAAAGAGAGTGGTATGCCTTAAAAAAAAAAAAAAACTTTTATTTTCGTGTAATAGGTGATATGTGGAAAATTAATTACAGGAAATAGCACAATGAAAGGCAGCAGCAGCATTCGTCTTTAAATGGATATGGTCCCCCCCTTCTCCGCCCTTCTCCTGGCTCTTCCTCAGCCGGGCGCAGACAGACACCGCCCCTACCCTCCCCCCAAACTCTTTTATTATCAGTTGAATCACGTCTCGTGCCAAGCAAAAGGTCATTTCAGGTCATCTTGGAGATGAAAGGACGGGTAATGTATGTGAAGGTGCGGGAATTGGCAAGCCTCCCAAAAATATACATATACACATACATATACATATACATATACATATACATATACATATACATATACATATAGAGAGACAGAGAGAGGTGGGCAGCGGGGGGGGCGCGCGGTAGTGGGGATGTGAGAAGCGCCAGCATTCTAACAAGAACAGAGTGATGCCAGAAAGACGCAGGAAATGTTTCAAAGCATGACAAGCACTATCCAATCTGTAGCTAATTCCTTATAAAAATAAGAATGTGGCTTATAATTGTGAGATGCCTGGAGGGTAATTAAAGTTTCTAATTGTTCTCATCCAGAATCTCATTTTTGACCGTTCATCAGAGAGCGAGAGATGCCGCCCATTGCGAAAGTGCACGTTCTGGAAACGTGCTGCATCTGCGGGGCTTTGGGGACCATGCTCTGCTGGGGCAGAGAGGCGGGACATACCAGACTGAAAACCTCCAACAGAAGGGGGTTGGGGGCAGAGGGTTGGCCTGGTCCAGTCACCCTCTTGAGGGGGATTTAACCACCAGGGTATGTGGGCAGTATATTTAGGGTGTTTCGGTAGCAAGCACAGATCTCTTTGTTTGGAGATAAGAAAAGAAAAAACCGAAACAAAAAAAACTACCTTGCATAGAGTTGTTAATGTTTTCCCTACACAGTTTACTGGGTAGGGATGGCATGGTTTTTTATTTCTCTACTAAAAGAGACGCCACTACCTCCTTTGAGTTTGTAATTCAATGCCATTTCAATAAAGACAATTGGTTGTCGCTCTCTCTGAATTCTTGCCAAGTGCATTTTCCCTTTTCTTTTCCTTCCCACTGCTGTATTTGAATGTCCTGTATTTGTCTCACCAATTTTTTTCTTTCTAAGAAGCAAGGTCTGTTTTTGTTTTTTGTTTTTTTTTTTCCCCCAATAACGCAGATGCCAACAGCAATCTATCAAGCGAGTGGGAGGTTTGGGTAATAAATCGTTTGCTCCCAGATACGAAAAGTTTCTTACATGGAAACTCCCCCTATGGCCTCCGCTGCCATGGGCTCCGCTCCACTCCCTCTGCTTACTAGTCAAACTCATCTACCAGCCCCCATTCTTTCCACACCCAGAGCATTTCAAACAGGGAGGCTTTTGAGGCAACAAGTTAAAGGTAAGCTGATTATTGACAGGTTCCGTAATAGTAAAGCCAATGAGATTTGGTGAGATTCATCTGTTACCCCACCCGTCCTGGAAAATAGCTTTTTACAATGGTTATCATCTCAATGTGTGGCACCTGCTAGAGAAACCGGCCTCCATGTATGCCTATTCCCCAACTCATGTCATTATAAAGGCATATTCACTGAAGTTATACTAGCTTCCTCATTACTAGAGTCATGTGTTTCTAAAGAAATAAGTCATTTCTGTAACTATTATAGTTGCTAGCAGCAGAAAGCTCAACGTCCTGAGGGTTTAAAGGGAATGGACTCAGTTCTTGACAAAATGGTATTCGTATAGTTGGGGTGTAGGGAGGTGGTTATTGTGCAGAATGAAGGGAGGAAGGAATAGAGAGTAGTCCACAGGGTCGGGCAAGATACCTTGATTTAGCCAAAGTCAGCAGCTGCCTGATTAATAATTGAAGTGCTGTTAATACGTGGATGAGGATTGGCTGATGCTTACACCAGTCAGAGGACGTGGCATCCCCCAAGTAACCAATAGACTTCTCAGGCATTCATCCTTTTCCACTGGTTACATGCACCCTGATGAAAAACCCTAAGGCAAATCTGATGATGTCGGCTGGGGCATGCAACTGTCACCTAGAGAAGATGGCAAGTTTCCTCTATTTATCGTTTCTGTTGAGCAGTATATTATACACACGAGCAAAGCAACAATATTCCATGTCCATATCTTGCTAGATCACCTAGAAGTTCCGACAAACTTAAAATACAGTCAGGCATTTCCCATGCCCTGCTGAGAAGGAAGAAAGAAAGGGATCTAGTAGTGATTAATCACTATGTATCACGTGATAGTCACTTTAAAACACTATCACTCAGTCCTCACATCAACTCTGTAGATAGTGTAATTATTTCATTCACTGACAAGGAAACTGACAATCAAGGTGAGTTGAGTAACCTAATTAGAGATCACCACACCTCTAACAAGGCAAGGGAAGAAAGCTCACATTTAGTGAGCACCCCTTGTTTCAGAGACTATGCTTAACTTATTACATATCTACTTTCAAATAACCCTATGCTATGCATAATATTTTCTCCATATTATAGATGAAAGTGAGACTCAGGAAACTTAAGTAACTTGTTCAAAGTCACAAAGCTGGTAAATGGAGGAGCTGGAATTCAGACTCAAACTAGTGTGACGCCCAAAGCTCATGCTGTTTCCCTGCCACTGATGCCTCAGATATTAGCCTGGGATAGAAGAACGAACATTTAGTTATCAGCCTTATTCCCAGTAGAATAATACACACTATGTCCTCAATCCCTATAAGCTTACCTCAGAAAAATTTACCTTGGCATGTATATAAAGACTGTCCATAATCGGGCATAATGACAAAGTCCCATTTGTCTAAAGGAAACCATTGCAGACAGTTTCATGGAGGATCACAAATAATAAGCCTCTCGGTCTGATCTTCAAGTCACACCTCATGAGCGATGTTGGTTTGCTTAATGTTTCAAAGGCAGCAAAAGTGAAAGACAGGAAATTCCCAGGGCTTATTCTCATTCTAGCTTTTTACTATTAAGTCTAAGATTATTTCTGAATGTAATCATCAAATCTATCATTTTCAACTGATTTGACCATTTTAGTGTGTGGCATTTATTTACTCAATAAATATTAATTGAGTGCTTACTAGGCACCAGGCAATGTGCTCTGTGTTAACCATCCACCGGTGTTTGTGCAATTGACAGAGTAATGCTGCCATTCATTGTTTAGGGAACATCAGAGAAGAAGGAGAAAAAGAAGGAAGAGAGGGAGGATGGAATGAAGTGGGTGGATTTGGCAGACTAAACTCAGTCTGAGGTGCCTGCAGAAGCACCTGCTGGTGCTTCCTGATAAGTAATTAGAATTATGGGTCTAGCTTTCCGGAGACAATCTGGACTAAAAATATAGACTCAGGATGGACTCACATAAGGCAGATGGTAACTCAAGTCATGGCAGTAACTGAGATCATCTGGGGAAACAGGGCAAAATGGGAAAAGAACTGGAGTTAGAATAGCAGAGACCAGAAGAACCTAATGTTTAAGGGATATTTGGGATCAAGTATGTTCCCCAATTTCATATGTGGCAAAGTAGGCAACCCTTTTCATTAATTCGCTAATTTATCCAACCAGCCCTTCCCATCACTTCCTATATGTTAAGTGCTCATAATGCAAGCATGAGGAACATACGATTCCTTGCCTGGAGGGGATATAATAGAGGAAAATTCAAATATATTTATATACAAAGAGCTGTCCATATTCTTTCTGAAGGAAAAAAAGAGATTGGTGAGACAGGCTCATAGTGGAAATCACTTTTTTTAATTAATGTATTTATTTATTTTTGAGACAGAGTTTTGCTCGTTGTCCAGGCTGGAGTGCCATGGCATTATCTTGGCTCACTACAACCTCTGCCTCCAGGTTCGAGCAATTCTTTTCCCTCCGCCTCCCGAGTAGCTGGGATTACAGGCACCCACCACCACACCCAGCTAATTTTTGTATTTTTACTAGAGATGAGGTTTCACCATGTTGGCCAGGCTGATCTGAAACTCTTGACCTCAGGCGATCCACCCACCTCAGCCTTCCAAAGTGCTGGGATTACAGGTGTAAGCCACCATGCCCAACTGATTTTTTTTTTTTTTTACTTCCATAGATTATTGGGGAACAGGTGGTGTTTGGTTACATGACTAAGTTCTTTAGTGGTGATTTGTGAGATTTTTGGTGCACTCATCACCTGAGCAGTATACACTGCACCCAATTTGTAATCTTTTATCACTCATCCCCTTCCTACCCTTTCCCCCTGAGTCCCCAAGGTCCATTGTATCATTCTTATGCCTTTGCATCCTCATAACTTAGCTACCACTTGTGAGTGAGAATATATGATGTTTAGTTTTCCATTCCTGAGTTACTTTCACTAAGAATAATAGTCTCCAATGTCATCCAGGTTGCTGCAAATGCCATAATTTATTCCTTTTATGACTGAGTAATATTCTGTTATGAGTGTGTGTGTGTACATATGTGTGTATATACGTACATATATATGTACATATATGATAGATATATATATATATATCAGTTTCTTTATCCACTTGTTGATTGATGAGCATTTGAGTTGGTCCCACATTTTGCAATTGCGAATTATGCTACTATAAACATGAGTGTGCAAATATCTTTTCGTATAATGACTTCTTTTCCTTTGAGTAGATACCCAGTAGTGGGATTGCTGGATCAAATGGTAGTTCTACTTTTAGATCTTTAAGGAATCTTCACACTGTTTTCCATGATGGTTGAACTAGTTTACATTCCCACCAGCAGCGTAGAAGTGTTCCCTCTCTGTTGCATCCCTGCCAGCGTCTATTATCTTTTGATTTTTTGATTATGGCCATACTTGCAGGAGTAAGGTAGTATCACATTGTGGTTTTGGTTTGCATTTCCCTGATCATTAGTGATGCTGAGCATTTTTTCACATGTGTATTGACCATTTATATATCTTCTTTTGAGAATTAATCTATTCATGTCCTTAGCCCACTTTGTGATGGGATTGTTTGTTTATTTCTTGATAATTTGTTTGAGTTTGTTGTAGATTCTGGATATTAGTCCTTTGTCAGGTGTATAGATTGTGCAGATTTTCTCCCACTCTGTGGGTTGTCTTTTTACTCTGCTGACTATTCCTTTTGCTGTGCAAAATCTCTTTAGTTTAATTAAGCCCAGGCTATTTATCTTTGTTTCTTGTTTTGTTTTGTTGAGATGAAGTCTCGCTCTTGTCCCCCAGGCTGGAGTGCAATGGCACAATCTCAGCTCGCTGCAACCTCCACCTCCCAGGTTCAAGCGATTCTCCTGCTCAGCCTCCCGAGTACCTGGGATTACAGGCACCTGCCACCATGCCCGGCTAATTTTCGTATTTTTAGTAGAGATGGGTTTTCACCATGTTGGCCAGGCTGGTCTTGAACTCATGACCTCAGGTGATCCACCTGCCTCAGTCTCCCAAAGTGCTGAGATTACAGGTGTGAGCCACCATGCCCAGCCTTATCTTTGTTTTTATTGCAATTGCTTTTGTGTTCCTGGTCATGAAATCCTTGCCTAAGCTAATGGCTAGAAGGGGTTTTCTGATGTTACCTTCTAGAATTTTTATAGTCCCAGGTCTTAGATTTAAGTTCTTGATCCAGCTTGAGTTGATTTTTGTATAAGGTGAGAGATGAGGATCCAGTTTCATTCTCCTACATGTGGCTTGCCAATTATCCTAGCACTATTTGTTGAATAGGGCATCCTTTCCCCACTTTATGTTTTTGTTTGCTTTGTTGAAGATCAGTTGGCTGTAAGTATTTGGGTTTATTTCTGGGTTCCCTATTCTGTTCCATTGGTCTATGTTCCTATTTTTATACCAGTACCATGCTGTTTTGGTGATATGGCCTTATAGTATAGTTTAAAATCAAGTAATGTGATGCCTCCAGATTTGTTCTTTTTTCTCAGTCATGCTTGGGCTATGCAGGCTCTTTTTTGGTTCCATATGAATTTTAGAATTGTTTTTTCTAATTCTGTGAAGAATGACAGTGGTATTTTGATGGTAATTGCCTTGAATTTGTAGATTGCTTTTGGCAGTATGGTTGAAAATAATATTTAAATTGACCTTGGGTAATGAATAGGGTGGAAAATAAGAGAAATCTGACTCTGTATCTTTTACACAATGCAGATACTTAATAAACACTAACAAGGGAATAGACCAAAACATGCTAAGAAAAAACAGAATAT